>NW_025349029.1:0-1278 GCF_016433145.1 Gracilinanus agilis
CTTCCTTCCTTCCTTTCCTTCCTTCCTTCCTTTCATCTATGTTTTCTTAAGCAATGTGGCTAATAGGGGGATTTTCTTTGCATGACTTTGCACATGCATAATCAATAACAAATTAATGGTCTTCTCAAAGAGGAGGGATAGACTGGATAGAGGGAGAAAATTTGGAACTCAAAGTTTTAGAAAATGAACATTAAATATTTTTACACATAAGTGAGAAATATCTAATGAAATAAATATGACTGTATTGGCGGCAGGGAGCCCTCCAGGAGACATACTTCTGGGCCCTAGGTTGGGTCTTCAGGTGTTCATCTCTCTAGACTTTAAGAATTAAATCCCAGCAGTGAGAAAAAAACAACAACAATATTCATCTTCCTTCCTCTTTACAAAAATAAACTCCAGATTAAAATAATTCTTTCACCCAAATCCAAATCCATCCTTTTACTCAATTCAGTTGCCCACAATTTGTGCATCTGGAATGACCAGACGTGTTCCTGTAGCAGCCAGAAGGTCAGCAAGATAAGCCACGAGCTTTTCCTCATCCAACCAAACGAACCCTGCAAAAGTCTCCTATAACCATTCCAGCCAAGCCCTGAATGCTGACCTAAGAGGAACATACAATAGCTCCTCAGAGCATTTCTAAAAATAAGAGATTAGAAACCAAAGCTGAGTCCCAGAGGAAGAAAAGAGCCAGCCATGGATGAGCACATCCAAAAACGAGCCCAGCAACGATGAGCCCCCTAGAGCCAGATGGACATCACCCATCAGCATTCCCCTAAATCTCAAGGAAGGAAGCAGAGGATCTGTTGTAGCAGATCAGCAAAGTCTCTGCCCTTCATCTTCCCTCTCCTCTTCAGCTGTTCCTTTAACTAACTTGAAGCCATTTGGGCTTCTGAGCCCTTCTACCTTTGGGCTAATCCACTTCGGGTGTGAGGAGAGAGGCAAGGAACAGGCCAGACCAGGAAATCCCCTGAACGAACTCCCATGGACTCTTACCATGAACTCACTGTCTTAGGGTGTTATGGGGGCACTAAGGGGTTAAGTACCTTGTCCGAGTGACACAGCCAGGATGTGTCAGAGCAGGGACTTGTCCTGAAGTCTGCGTCATCATCCTTGTCTTGGCTTCTGCTCCTATCTCTTATCTCTTTGACTATATCACCACCATTCTCTCTCAATCTCTCTGCCTCTGCCTCTATCTCCTTCTCTGTCTCTCTCTGACTCTGTTTCTCTGACTGTTCCTCTCTCTCTCTCTCTCTCTCTCTCTCTCTCTCTCTCTCTCTC
>NW_025349030.1:0-5141 GCF_016433145.1 Gracilinanus agilis
ATCTTTTCCTGCTGCTAGGCACATCCTTGAGTTAAAGGTTAAAAGCCTAAAGCAAATCCTCTAGGTATATCTAGTGGTCTGCCTACAGAGGTATGTATGGCACAGTAGAGAGAACTTTGTAGAAATTGGTAGAATTTGGGAATGTTCCCCCTGGAAAGAACTTGTGACATCTTCTGCTCCATTTTCCTTATTTTACAGAACGATGAAGCCACGGATTCTTTTTCTAAATCTTGGAATGAAGCTGGACCAGGGTATTCTGGTCCCCTGCCCAGCCCTCACATTGCTAGGCATTCCTGATTGGTTTAGAACAGAGGCCAAGAAGTGGCAGGTCCACCGTGGCATCTTCCAGAGAGATCAGAATCACCCTGGGGACAGCAGGGACAGGGTCAATGACATCAAAAAATGGGGTAAGGGCTGAGGAGGGGGCAGCCTCTGGAGCTGTGGGGAGAAGGTAGATGTCCGACTTAGGAAGGTGTCCCTCTCCCTCATTCCCTCATTCCATCCCACTGACCCCCTGCCTAGAGCCAAAGGAGCTTTGGAAACCTACCTGCAGGAAAGCAAGGAAGAGCAGCCCCAAAGGGGCAGCAGAGCTAGAGACCTCCCTTCCCCAAGGGCTCTCTTTAGCCCACACTGCACTCCCTGGGCCTTTTCTACCTCAATCTCTAGATAAATACTCAGGGCACAATTTCCTCTGAGGCTGAGCACTTCTGGCTGGCTGACTTCAGTATTCCAGCCATGAACCAAGGGAGCTGTCCCAAGGCAAAGCGGCTGAGCTTTCCCCATTTCCTAGGAAGTCTCATCCTTCCAGGGTCTTCCTAGTGCTTGGACAATGAGGGTGGCAAGACACCTGCAGAGGCATACCTGGATCTGGAGGTGAGAGAGACTTCGAAAGCTGGAGATAAAGAGACTTGGGAGAAGGAAAGAGACTTAAGGATGGGGACATGGGACAGGGACTGGAAGAACCTGGAGGATAGTGAACAATAGGATGGCAAAGACAGAGGGAGAGATGGAGGCAGAGGAGGGGTTTGGGGTGACATCTACAGACAAAGAGGGGTTCTGAGGGAAATGGCTATAGAAATCCCTCACATTTCCTTGCAAAATACTCCCTTAACTCTTATCACTCTCTTTTCTATCCCCCAACTCCAGTTCCCCAGGCTTCTAGGGTTCTTAAGCTCACTCTAGACCTGCATTTCCACTTTGTGATCCCATCAGCAGTGATCACTGCTTATCAGGCAGGTGTAGTTGTCCTGATCAGAGGGTTGGACATGGTGCAGAACCAATGGGGCACCATGCCCAGGGCTCAGTGCTGCAGGCCCAAACTCTGCCCAACCCTGAAAGGCCTGTCCCACCAGATCTGTGCCTCCCCTGGATTTCCTCTGCACCAGGGCCAGTTCAGTATCTCTATCCCACTGTTCCTGGAACCAAAGACCTTGCCCAAGCCCCCCGGGGCATGGCAGGGACACCCAGTTTCCTTCCTGAAACAACTACTACTTCTAGCAAATTGGGAGACAATGGCAGCTGAGGGACTGAAGCTGGAAGAGGAGAGAGCAGAGCTATATAGAAATACTGAGACGGCTAAACAGCTCCATGGATAGAGAGCTAAGCTTGGAGATGGGAGGTCCTAGGTTCAAATCCGGTCTCAGACACTTCCTAGCAAGTCTCTTAACCCTCATTGCTTGGCCTTTACTACTTTTCTGTCTTGGAACCAATACTTAGGATGGATTCCAAGACAGAAAATGAAGGTTTAAATATACATATATGAAGCTTCATGGGTAAGAGGGAATAATAGCTTTTCCAGCTTCTTCTCTTGGTGTCCACCCATTTTACCCCTTGCTCGTAAGGTCCCTTTTCTCCTCTCTTCTCTCCTTTGTTCTCCCCAACTCTAGCCCTCTAGGAAGAGTTTCTTAACCAAGAGGTCCTATAATATGGATGGGGAAAATTCTAACTTTTTTCTCATTAACGTCTGACTGAAATTTATCATTCCCTTCAATTCTGAACACAGGCAACAAAACATTCTAGGAAGGAGTCTGTAAGCTTCAATGGACTACCGAACAATAAAAGTTCCAAACTCCTGTTCTAGGGACTTGTCCCCAGTCCTTTAACCTGCCCTTAATCCCTTCTGGTCTTCAGTTTCTCCTCTGGAATCACCCCTTTTAAGAAGGAATGAAGGTAACAAGAGCTAAGGGTCAAGAATCGGGCATCAGATAGCAGTCTCTCACCTGTGATGACCATCGTGACTGAGAGCAGCCAAGCCATGAGCTGTACAGGAGCTGGGTTAGTAGGTGAAGAGTAATTATGGTGAGGGCAGCAGAGGATGGTCACAATGTTCTCCCTTGTCTTTCAGTTTTCAGGTTCGTCTCATTTTCTTGTTGCTGTTTCTCAGTCATGTCTCTGTGACCTCATTTGAGGTTTTATTTTCATTTATTTATTTATTTTTAGACCCTTATCTTCCATCGTGGAATCAATACTATGAATTGGTTCCAAGGCAGAAGAGTGGTAAGGGCTAGGCAATGGGGGTCAAGTGACTTGCTCAGGATCATACAGCTAGGAAGTATCTGAGATTTGAACCCAAGACCTCCCATCTCTGAGCCTGGCTCTCAATCCACTGAGCCACCTAGCTGCCCCCCATTTTGAGGTTTTCTTAGCAAAGATACTGGAGTGTTTGCCATTTCCTTCTGCAGCTCATTTGACAGATGAGGATATTAAGGCAAACAGGGTTATGTGACTTGCCCAGTGTCACAAAAATAGTAAGTGTCTGAGGCCAGATTTTTTTTTAACCCTTACCTTCCATCTTACAGGCACAAGAACCATAAGGGCTAGGCAATGGGGTTAAGTGACTTGCTCTGGGTCACCCAGCTAGAAAGTATTTGAAGCTGGATTTGAACCTCTCTAGGCCTGGCTCTTAGTTGACCCCTGGGACCAGATCTGAATTCAGAAAGAGAAGTCTTCCTCACTTTAGGCCTGGCACTCTTATCTACCTCGCCACTGAGTCCCCTGGGTGCCCAGTATTATCTAGCTCACTGGGGGACCCATCCCTGGAGCAGTTCAGCTTCGGCTTCTGAGGAACCTCACAAGTATCTTTTCCCCTGAAAGGCACCCCCAATCTCAAGGCTGCCTCCTTCCAATCTGAAAGGTATCTCCCAAAATGTACCCAAAATTCTGGAGTGTTAAGTCAAGCATCCAGTAAGGCCTATTGCATAATGGGGGAATTTCCACAGACCCTCAACATTAAATACACAAAGAAAAGGACTCGGAGAGAAAAACAGAAAGACAGAGACATCAAGACACTGAAGATCAAGACTGAGCCAGGGAGATAAAGAGATAAGGATGAAGGAGAGACACAGGGAGCTGACAAGCAGAAACACTGAGACATACACTGCACCGAAGAAAGGGCCAATTCCAGCATGCCTTCAGCCTGGCATGCCTCTGGCCATTTTTTTTTTTTAAATTTAAAACATTTTTTTTTTTTGCCATTTCTTTTTCATTTCACCTGTAGTCCACCTCCCACTCCTCACCAAGCAAAAAGGATTGCTACTGAAATAGCCCTGCCATCCTGAGCCCCCAGCTCCTCAGTCCTTCTCTAAGTGTCCTCAACTGACCCTCAGCCAGTCTCTCGGTCCTTCTCTAGCTCCCCAGCCCCATGAGAATCCAAATTACACTATCTCCCTTCCCTCATCTCTTCTTCTCACTTGAAAGGGCTCTGCCCCAAGGACTATTTCTGGCATCTTCTGGCCTGTTTTTGTGGTTGGACTCTTTTCCCTCTGTTCCTCCATGTCTCTGGTTTGGCTAAGCTAGGAACTCAGACCTGGAAGCTGGGATCTGAGCTCAAGGGAAGGACCTGGGAGCATAGCCCAAAAGGCAGAAGGCCATGGAGAAGAAGGAAAGACAAGTAGAAACGCTGGGGATGAAGACGGGTGATCAGGAGGAGGCATTGCAAAGAGTGGAAACAGTGGTGGTCTCAAGGGTGGGAGGTGGAACTCCTGGGTCCTGAGCATCCTGCGCCAAGCAGCACCTGAGGGTGTTGGCTAGAACCTAGTTATCAGATATTCTAACTCCCTTTTTCCACCACCCCTTTATTATATTTCTCATCTTCAAAGTTCAATCCCAGATCTAACATCCTTCATATTGAAGTTTCAGTTAAAGATCATTTTGGATTTTACCCCTGGGCATGATGCATGTGCCATTTTCTTTTCCCTGGCTTTCTGTTCTGAACCAATCTCCAATCCAGGGGTCGGCAACCTTTTTGGCCTTGAGAGCCATAAACGCCACATTTTTTAAAATGTAATTTCATGAGAGCCGTACAGTGCTCACTGTGCCGCTCCTGTAACAGCGCCTGAAAAAAAATGGACTTTATGGCTCCTGCAGAAAGAGCCAGATATGGCTCAAGAGCCATACATTGTCGACCCCTGTTCTAATCAAAGTCCTCATTGCTTTTCTTTTTTTTAAACCTTTACCTCCTGTCTTAGAATCAATATTGATTTCAAGGCAGAAGAGTGGTAAGGGCTAGGCATTGGGGATTAAGTGATTTATCCTGGATTGACTAGCTAGGAAGTATCTGAGGCTAGTTTTGAATCCAGGACCTCTGGACTCTAGGCTTAGCTCTACTGAGTCTCCTAGCTGCCCACCTCTCTACCCCTCCACCACTTTTTTTTTTAATTGGATCATTGGAATAGACTCCTAACCGGTCTTCTTTCTTCCAGTTGTCTCTATCCAATGTCAAAATAATTTGCCTTAAACTCACATTTTTCCATATCACTTTGCCTGCTTATAAAAGGAGAAAATGGGAGTGAGTCCTAAGGCAGAGATGACCTACCTGGCTGGTGGTTGGGGTGTGAATGCCTCAAATAGGCTTCACACCTCTATAATCAGCTGGATCCTGGGACTTAACCAGACCCTGCCTTGACCATCAAACAGATCCAGAGATCCTTCTTGGCCATCTGGCATACTTCCCCTCTTTAAGGCCACCCTTATTTTCCACGTCCAGCTCAGGGATTGAAAATCAAATCATCATTAGCATCACTGCCATGAAGAAGCATGGTGCCTTACATAGAATAGGTTTATATATAGAAATTTATTAGATTATTATAAAATATAAATATTATAACACAATATAAATATTATTATAATATATTAATTATATT
>NW_025349031.1:0-5953 GCF_016433145.1 Gracilinanus agilis
ATATATATATATAAGTTTTAAATATGTATATACACACAAATAGAAACTTTATGGACAAATGATTACTTCTTTTTCCTCCCCTTCTTCTTTCAAATAATATTGCCAGTTAGTTATAACTAAAAATGTATCATGGTTATTAATATATTTTAATTATCTTTGTTGGTCTTTAAATTTAAAAAGCATAATCATTTCTTAAGAAAAAGAATAACTCAACAATTAAGCGGAGATGTAGGGTTGCTAAATTGATATAGGGCCAGTCTTAGAACCAAGAAGACTTTTGGTTCAAGTCCTCCCTCTAACAGATACTGGTTGTGTGACCATGGGAAGTCACTTAATATCTCATTATCCTCCAATAATTCTCTCATTGTAAATTAATTTCAGTTAATCTATCTCTTCTTTAACTGAAGAATTTGTGGTCTATATTAGTAGAGGAAATTTCTATACTGGGGAATGCTCCACACCAATGAAAACAGATTCAGGAAAAAAAAAAAAAAAGCTAAAGGGATGAATCTCCTTTAGTGGAATTTCAGATATCATCTGACAGGTTGGGACATCTGGTGAGCAAATAAGGCATTCCTGATGCAAATAAACTTAGGCATAAGTGGAATAGGGTGCAGCTGTAATCATTCATTCATCCATCTGTTCATTCAACAAATATTGATTAAACTCTTATTATATAGAGACCCCTATGCTAGGTATGAGGGAAGGTATTGCAGAGTCACTGACCTTGTCTTACATGCCTGCTTTAGAGAGATGCAAAGCAGTATAATATGTGAGATCTAAGGAGATAGGGGCAGGGGTAGGAAGGAAATATGAGAAGGCTTTGTGCAGGCAGTGGCAATTGAATTGAACTGTAAAGTATGAGAAGGAATTCAGCAAGTGAAGAGGGAGAGGAAAGACATCCCAGACACACAGTTTCAGCAAAGCCATGGAGGGTAGAATGCATGGCATGGTTAGGGAATAGAGAATAAAGTGCAGAAAGACAGTCTCAGATTGTGAAGGGTCTTAAAATTCAGGTTAAGGAGTTTGGACTTTATCCAGTAAGGAGAAAAGGAGCATTGAAGCTTTCTGAATGGAAGAATCATGTGACCAGATCATGTACAAAAAAATATTGTAGAGGAAGATGTGGGTTGGTTAAAAAAAATTGCATCAATTATTTCTGATAAGAATTTGATGTAGGGGGGCAGCTGGGTAGCTCAGTGGATTGAGAGCCAGGCCTAGAGATGGGAGGTCCTAGGTTCAAATCTGGCCTCAGACACTTCCCAGCTGTGTGACCTTGGGCAAGTCACTTGACCCCCCCCCCATTGCCTACCCTTACCACTCTTCCACCAAGGAACTAATACACAGAAGTTAAGGGTTTAAAAATTAAAAAAAAAAGAATTTGATGTCCAAGAAACAAAGGGAATTAACACAAATATAAAAGACCAAGAGCGATCACTCAGTAGAAAAAATAGTTTGAAAAATGTGAGTAGTTCTCAAAAGAATAACCTCAAACTAAAAATGAGCATATGAAAGATTGCTCCAAGTTACCAAAATGAAAATCAAAACAACTCTGTGGCTTCACTTCATACCTGGAGACCTGGAAAAGATGATAAAAGATGGAAATAGTCAATATTCAAAGAGTTGTAGAAAAACAGACACTATTGGCAGAATTGTGATAAAATTCTGGAAGTAATCGGGATTACTGTGAGAAATTCTGGAATGTAATCTAGAATTATGCTATTTGAAAAGGTAACTAAAGTGTCCATACTCTTCAATGCCATGATGATACTTCTAAGCATATATTCTATGGAGATCAAAGATAGAAGGAAAAAAGCTCTCCAAAATACTTATGGAAGCATCTTTTATAACATAAAAGAACTGGAAGCAAAAATCACCATCAAGAATGGCTAAACAAACTGTAGCACAAAAGTGATACGTAATATTAATGTACCATAAGAAAAAATCCATATGATACATACAGAGAAGCATAAGAAGACAAATTAACTGATACAAAGTGAAGTAACAAAAACCAGAAAAATAGAAAGCATAATGACTATAATAATATAAGTAAAAAAAAACAGTAACAACAAAAATCAAAACTCTGTGTCGAGAAACTATAATGACAAAGCTTGGCCTGGTTAAAGTGATATAAAAATGCATTTCTCCCATTCTTTGAAGAGGAAGGGGTCTATGGATACAGAACACTGTATATTCATTTGGAGTTGGCTGATATACTACTTAATTTTGCTAATTTGATTTTTTTCTTCTTTTAATTTTGTCATAAGAAATAGTACTCTGAATAGAGAAGGGGATGGGGAATGATTCAATGAGAAATTAAGGTGATAAAAAATAGAAGAAAATAATGGAAAATTAAAACAGAAGAGAAATAACATTCTAGCAGCAATATGAAGGAACTCCATGTTTCACTTCCCAACCCCACTCCTTTATCTCTCCTGAGCTCCCACCTTACTTCTTCTTAGAATCCTTAGCTCTGGGGCAGCTAGGTGGCATAGTAGATAGAAAGCCAGGCCTGATGTCCAGAGGTCTTGGGTTCCAATCTGACCTTAGACACATCCTAGCTGTGTGGTCCTGGAAAAGTCATTAATCTCATTTGCCTAGCCCTTGCCCTTCTGTCGAGTTGCTACTAAGACAGAAAATAAGGTTAAAGGGGGCAGCTGGGTGTTTCAGTGGTTTGAGAGCCAGCCCAGAGACAGGAGGCCCTGGGTTCAAATCTGACCTCAGACACTTCCTAACTTTGTGACCCTGGGCAAGTCACTTAACCTCCATTGCCTAGTCCTTATCTCTCTTCTGCCTTGGAACCAATACACGGTATTGATTCTAAGACAGAAGGCAAGAGTTAAAAAAAATAAGGTTTAAAAAAAAAGAAGAATCATTAGCTTCCATCTAGGTTCACCTTCTAAAGAAATATTTACCTCCCCAATCCTCACTCCTCAAATTATCTTGAATTTACAGTAGAACCTCATTCTAATGCAAACTCAACACATGTACTTTCTAGTCTATGCGTTTGGCAATCAAAAGAAAAATTTAAAAAGGCAGAAAAATACATAAAATTAAAATGTTCAATTATGAGCTAAATCCTTGCCTTTTTCCCAAGCAGCATGAAGTCTCACAGCAATCAGACTAGTCATGCTCATTCTCTCTCTGAGAAGCTTTAGTATTGTTTTGCATCAAATGTTAGCTCCTGGCATCAGCCTTTGTCCAGAGTCCTTGCTTGGAACAGATTGTGTCTGTATCAGAGCAATGCTTCTTTTTGTTTCACTAATGCTATTTAGTTATGAATAATGTCCCCAGACATGAGTAGTGATGCTGGTAGCTCTGATAAGCCTAGGAAAAGTCATAAAGTGCCTCGGGGTGTGTTCATATAAAAAATACTTAATAAATAATGGATTTTGCTATTATGCATGATTTTCAACTCATGGAAAGGGTCTTGGAAAGTATTGTTTGAGGAAAAGTCCTGCCGTACTCTCAGAAGAATGCTCCAGAAGGGCAGAGAGTTTTACCTATTCTTTGAATTCCTAGTGCTTAGCCCAAGAGAGCCTTAGCAATGGGCTTCACAGGAAACAAAAGCGAACAGTTTCCTGGCCTCGATGCCAGTTCATTTAGGTAATTTCCCCCCAAAATCTGCAAAAAAACAAGAGTTAAAATCCACAAGCTTCTCTGGTTTTAGTCAAAGCGATTAAGGCTTGATATTCATGAACTTCAAGCCAAGAAAATGAAATCTCCGATTAAGGTACTACTTTAAAAATGGCAGGCAGCTAGATGTCTCAGTGGATAGAGTACCTTACCTGAAGTCAGGAAAACTCATCTTTTTGAGTTCCAATCTGGCCCCAAGACACTAGCTGTGTGATCCTGGATAAGTCAATGATTACTGTTTGCCTCAGTTTCCTCATCTGTTACATGAGCTGAATAAAGAAATGTCCAACTACTCCAGTATTTTTGCAAATGGGATCATGACAAGTCCAATGACTAAAGTACAACTAAACAATTACAACTGCAAATGGCATTGATAGAATCATGGAATTAAATTTAACAAGCATCTGTCAAGCACCATTTGTGACAAAGGCATAGTGCTAGGTTCTGGGGATATGAAAACAGAACATCCTAACATCAGGAGAATATCAGGAGACTAATATTCAGTCATTGTTGTTTGGTTGTGTCTGACTCTTCATGAACCCATGGAGCACAGCTATCCAAGGGGTTTTCTTGACAAGGATACTTGAGGGGTTCGCCATTCCTTCCCCATTGGATCCTTTTGTCAGGCCATCAGAGGCTAAGTGACTTGCCCAAAGTCACACAGCTAGTAAATGTCTTGTATAAATGGAGATTTTGAACCTTGGACTGTATCCCCATAAGTCCCTTAGTAGTTCCCCAAATTCCCTTTAATCTCTCCTGTGCCTCCATGTTTGTGTGGTCACGTTGTTGTTTTATAGTTGGCTGTAACTTCTTCCTCTTCCTCTTCTGCTCCTGGGAGCAGGCTAGTTAGTACCTTTTTAGCTAGTATTTTATGTTAGTTTATTCTTAATAAAACTTTATGAAAATATAATATCTAGTTATTGAATATTAATTTTAAAATCCATAGACTGAAGCTGAATTTGAATTCAGTTCTTCCTGATTCCAGGCCCAATGCTCTTAATCACTAAGCTACAGCTGCCTGTAATATTTTATTGAGGAGAATCTTAATATTGGAAGGGACTTCAGACGTGCCTTAAATTCTTTCATTACAACCTTGCCCCTAAATGTTGAGAGGCAGATTAGTGCTGTGGAAACAACATGATAATTGGGTTCCAATCATGGTTTGGCTTCTTGCAATCTGTATGATTGCTTATGGAAATCATTTAATTTCTCCTGGCCTCAGTTTCTTCATCTACAAAGCAAGGAGTCTGAACTAGATAGCCTTTATGGTTTGACCATATTCTCAACACGTAGCCATCTAGCTACTTTCTGAACATTTTCTGTGATGGAGAGCTCCCTCCCTCACAAGCCCTCTTCATTGCTCAATATTCTATTGTGCCTTAGAGCAAATATGTAGCACATTGGGTAGAGAGACATGCCTGAAGTTGGGAAGACCTAGGTTCAAATATGGCCTTGGATACTTTCCAGCTGTGTGACCTTGGGCAAGTCATTTGATCCCAGTTGCCTAGCCCTTTGCCCCTCATCTGTCTTAGAATTAATACTAAGATAGAAGATAAGAGTTTTAAAAAAAAAAGCTAAAAAATGTTGTGCCATTTTAAATGGTAATCTTTTCCTTTATAACCTCGTTCAGTTAATCCCACTTTTTTATTTTCGCATATAAGAAATGTGAAGTCCAGGGAGGTCAAGTTGTGTCCTGCCCAAGGTTACACTATTAGTAAGCATTAAAAGCCAAATTTTGGCTTCTCTGACTCCAAAACCAGAGTTCTTTCCACAGTTCAACACTAATTCTCACCCTCTTGTCCCAGTTCCTAGCCCCAGAGCTACACAAAAAAAAAGTCCACTGTTTTCTCCCTTCTTGGAATCTGTTAGGGGTATCCCTTGCTCAGGCTTGCCCCTTTTAGAGAACACTTGTCTCTTTGAGATCTACCGGAGGTACAAAAAGACCTCATGGGAGCCAAATCTCTAAAAAGAAAATCCCCTTCCCTAAGCTCGTTTAGAGCCAAAAACTCAGCTTCTTAACTTAGAGGATGAAGTGGTTGAATTAAATGATCTATGATGCCCACAGATAGAAAGTCATTGATCTAATGTCACACCATTCTCCCTTGCTCAAGGAGGCCTCATTCCACTTTGTCAAATCACTAGAGACACAAGTCTCTTTAGCTAGACTATAAACCCCTTGAGGGCAAGGACATTGGTCAAGTATTTCATGGACTGTCATATAGAAAAGGAAGCGGAACAGTTTATTCTGACTGGCCCCAAAATGCAGCATCTAAAGTGATGGGAAAGGGAGAAAGGAAGGAAGGAAGGAAGGAAGGAA
>NW_025349032.1:0-2397 GCF_016433145.1 Gracilinanus agilis
TAGATAGATAGATAGATAGATATACTCCATATACTAGAGTAGTATATTTAGGTGTGGGTGCCATATTTTAGGAAGGATATTGATACATTGAAAAGCTTCTGGAGAAGAATTATCAATGGAGAAAGGTCTCAAGACTGTTCTATTAGAGTACTGGTTAAAGAAAATGGGAGTGTTGAAGCTTCAGAAGAAAAGACTTGAGGGATGGCAGCAGATATGATGACTTTCTTCAAGAATTTGAGGGACTGTAGATGAGGATTTAGACTTTTTTTTTTCTTGGACTCTAGAGGAAGAACAATGGTTGAAAAATGTAGAGGCAGCTTTAACTAGGTAGCACAGTAGACAGAGAGCCAGGCCTGAAATCCAGAGCACCTGGGTTCAAATCTAGTCTCAGAGACTTCCTTGCTGTTTGACCCTGGGCAAATCACCTAATCCCAATTGCCCATCCCTAACTGCTCTTCTTTCTTAGAAGTGATACAAAAAGAGGAGGTAAGGATTAAAAAAAAAAAAAAGAACCTTCTAATAATTAGAGATGTCTAAAATGGCTGTTTCTGTAAGTAGTGGTTTCTCCCTCATTTGAGACTTTAAATGAAGGCAAAGCTATCACTTGATGAGGATGTTAGTGGGGTATAGTTTGGACTAGATGGTCTTAAGAAGTCCTTTCTCCCCCTGAAATTCTGTGATTCTGTGTTTGGGGAAGAAGATGCAGACACATTTGAAAATCAGGAAATCATCATATTACTCATATCATATAATCAGAAGGTGGAAATGCCGTAGGACCTCAACTTTCTTTGCAAAACTTGGCTTCAGAATTTTAAAAAAATCATCATTCCCTCCCAGCCTCCCAGGATTGTTGTGGGGGAAAGTACTTTGGAAGATTTAAAGTATAAGTAAGTCAGTATTGTTATTGTCATTACCAGTAAGGACTGTTTTTAAGAGGTAAATGTCAGTGTGGGTTTGGAGTGGACTGGATATAGTTTCCATTTTCTGGTGATTGGCATTCTATGCAGAGGGGCGTTTCCCAAGGAATGCAATAAATCTCCAAATTCCCCATGGGGACTGATCTTCAGTTTGCGATAGGCCATCTGCAGAACTTGAAAGGCTGCTCTAGCTTGCTGGGGACTGACTAGGGGGAGATGTCAGCCCTGGGGGAAAGGATCAGTGGATCATTACAAGGCAGCATAAGATGCCAGTAGACAATATCCGGAATTTAGAAAGAGGAGCTTCTAATCCAGATTTAACCTAGATTTCCTCCTGTCTGGGAATGCCCCGACTTTTCTTCCCCCTTAAATCTATCATTCTTCATGTTAATATATTCCCAAATGTCACAGCTTCCATGGCAGCCATAACTAGCTGATGAGTAATATTGAAATTAGGCATTATAGTTATTAGAGAGGATTCTTTAACAGACATATTAATTGAACTAACCAGAGGAAAATCACTCAAAGAGAAAATACAATTTGATTTTCAAGGTCACTTTGGGCTATTTAGCTGTGAGTAAAACTATGAGCTGGGGGGTGGGGATAGCAGGAAGTGACTCCTAAAGTCATTCCTGGGAGCAAGGGATTTCAGTAGATACCGTGATATAAAACTACAAAACTGTTTTACTTTCTACTAAAAGCCACAATGGCCTGTTAATCTGGGATGGGAGTTCTTAACCAGGATTCACTGATAGATTTCAGGGAGTAGGTGACTTGGTTTAGGGGGAAAAGTGACAATCTCTCCAATAATCTCTAATTGAAATTTAGCATTTCCTTAAATTCTAAGTATAGACAATAAACAGTCTGAGGAGGGATCCGGAGACTTTGTCAATCTGCCAAAGGGGTCAATGACAAAAAATGGCAGAGAACCCCTGGTCCAGGGATTTTAAGGGACTTTGGAGGAGTGGTTGGTTTTGACTTTTTTTTTTTTTTTTTTTTTTGCACCAAGGAATTTTTAGTTCAAGCTGTGTGTGACGTGGACTCCTCAGATAAACTGTATATGGAATGTTTGTGTGTGCTTTGCAAAGTTTGTCATATTTTTTCAAGAAGAGTAAATTCCGTTTGTATAGCCTAGATATTTTTGGATTCTTGGGATTCCTCTTTTTGAGATACTATGGGAGGCTACATGGAATTCAAATAGGTGCCTACTTTCCTTCCATATCTTCCTCAATGATAGCTGGATGCCAAAGTTTAAATCTCAACCTGTCTCAAACTAGGACTGTTGGCAAACACTATTAGTTCCAAACAATAAGATAATGACTTGCATGAGTGGCTACTAGAATGTTATTTTATGTAATTAAAAAAATATTAAAATCTTTTTTAGATAATCATTATTCCTTCCTATATTCCTCTCCTCTTTCCTACTAAGGAAGCTATCCTTTATAATGTAACATGTTATATTATATTATAACTATATATT
>NW_025349033.1:0-6724 GCF_016433145.1 Gracilinanus agilis
AAGGAAGGAAGGAAGGAAGGAAGGAAGGAAGGAAGGAAGGATGGAAGTTGTGAAATTATAGAGAAATAACCTTGGCTTACTCTTTTTTTTTTTTTAAACCCTTACCTTCCCTCTTAGAATCAATAATATTCCAAGGCAGAAGAGTAGTAGCAGTGATGGCCAACCTTTTAAATACCGAGTGCCCAAACTGCACCCTCCCATAGCATGTAAACCACTTCTTTACCCCAGACCAGGGAGGGAGGAAGCACTCCCATTGGGGTGCTGGGCAGAGGTGATGTGAAAAAGTGTTCTTAGGCAGTAGAGATGGGGAAAGGATCAGCCCCCTCCAACATGCTAAATTCACCAACATGGGACTAGGACTTAAGAGACTTGCCAGGGATCACATAGCTAAGAAGTATCTGAGGCTAGATTTGAACCTAGGAACACTTGCCTCTAGGCCTGGCTCACAATCTATGGAGTCAACTAACTGCCCCACCCACCCATTTTTCAATTGAAACTGTCCACTCCAAAGACCAATTATCTCTTTACTACCAAATGTAATGGTCTTTTCTCAATCCTCATTTTTTGGAATTTTGTAGCATTTGATCAGTTTCTTCTAAGTACATTCCACTCTCTGGGTTTTCATGAAAAAAAAAGACATGTCTCCTGTCTCTTCTTACCTATCCTGCACCTTCATAGTCTCTTTTGCTTTATCTTCCTCTCTGCTATCAGTGAATATGCTCCAAGGTTCTATGCTTAGGCCCCTTTGTCTTTTGACTATTATCATCTCTATCCAAATGATGATTCCCTAGTCTATATATCCAACCCAAGTCTCGCTGATGAAGTACAATCATGTATCTCCAACTGACTCTTGGACATTTTGACTAGGATACAGGTTAACTATAGCATACTCAGCCTGACCAAAACAGAACTCAATGTCTTTTGCTCCTCTTCCAAACTTCACTATCACTACTGATGGAACCATTATCCTCCCGGACACACAGGACACATACACCTGTAACCTTGGTGCTAGTCTAGGCGCCTTAGTTAAACTGACCCCATATATCTAAACTTTGGTCAAGTCTTCTTTCTACCTTCATAACATCATTTCATATGCATCCCCTTCCTTCTTTATAGATAGCCACGATTCTAGTGCAGGCATTCATCTCTTAAGCTTGGAATACTTCACTACCTTTTTAATTGAAGTCCTTGACTAGAGTCTCTTCCCCACTCCAATCCATCTTTTACACAGCTGCCAAGGTGATTTTTCTAATGCCCAAGTCCCACCCTCCTCCAAACCAATAAATTCCAGTGGCTCTGTATTACTTGTAGGGTCAAGTATAAATTTTTGTTTAGCATTTAAAGCTCTTCATCAACCAACAGCCCCATTCCATCTTTCTAGACTTCTTACTTACTCTAATTTCAGTTCCTCAAACAATTCTCCATTTCCTAACTCTTTTTTACTCACTATCTTCCAAGTGCAAAATGCTCTGTCCCCTTTACTTTCTACCTCTTAGTTTCCCAAATTTCCTTTAAGATTCACCTCAAATTCCACCTTCCTGCAGGAGCTGCAGGAAGACAGCTGCTGTCTTCCCCTTTCAGATTATCTTTATATATGCTGTATATATCTTTTATGTATCTAAGTGTTTACATCTAGAAAAGTGAATAGAGGTGACCTGGAGCCAGGAATATCTGAGTTCAAATTCAGACTGAGACAATCCTTAACCCATTTGACTCAATTTCCTCAACTCCAAAATGGGGATCATTATCACACCTACTCCATGGGGTGGTTGTGCAGATGAAATGAGATAATATCTATAAAGCACTTAATACTGTGCCTGTTGTAGGTATAGTAGATGTTTAATAAATGCTTATTCCCTTTCCTATTAAGATGCATGCTTTTTTTGAGATTAGTGACAGTTTTCTGCCTTTCTTTCCCTAACACCAAGTGAATTGCTTGGTGCATCCTAAGTGCTTAATTAATGCTTACTGATTGGCATCTCCTCCACATTTGGCAGAGGTGAAAGTTCATGGATGTGGAATATTTAACAGGCAACATTAGAACTGTTCAATACCTTGACCAGTTTTGCCAATTTTTTTTCCTTCTCTAACTCTTTAAAAAAAAATGAAAAGACAATTTTTATTTTGCATCTGTTTTCTATGGTAAAGAAAATGATCTTTGGACCTCAAAGAACAAAAGTGAGTATTAAGGAGGTCTCTGCCTCTGTAACTCTGAAATTCTGTAATAGGAAGCTTGTCTTTTTTTAAATTATCAATTTTATAAAATAATTTAAAAGAAATTCACAAACTTTAAAGTCAATACTTTCAAAAAAGAAAATTAATTGAACTACATCATGAAGAGAAAATTAAAGGCAAATAGGAAACTACTGTCCTTCCAATACTACCTCCATGACAATTAGAACAGTCAGAAATGCCCTTTTCTTTTATGTTGTAAACTTCCTTTGTCCACTTTCAAACTTCCTAAAAAGTCATTTCTCAGAAAATCTATGCTGAATCTGTTTACTAATTTCAAAGGAATTTTGATTCAATAACTTCCATCACTCTGACTTTAAAGTCAGTAAGCATTATTTCAAATCCCAATTTTCATTTACTGTGATGCTCAGAGGGACAAGTCATAAACTCTAAGCCTATTTTATTTGTGAAATGGAGATAAAATACTTGTATTACCTAACTCTTTAAGATTATAATGAAGGAAGCATTTCATAAGCCATAAAGCACTCTATAAGTGTGAATTATTATCACAATTAGAACTAGGTTATCATTTTAACTACATTTCTTAGTTGATCCTAGACATTTTAGATTGTTTCCCTTTGCTAATAAAGTTTAGTCTTACCCATAGAATATCTCTATGTCTCTAGGAGAGGTTTCAAACACAAATACAGATTATGGTCCAAATTAACTAACACCTTACAATGCTAATTCAGGACAAGTACATACAAAAATATTTGTACATAACACATAAGAAATCATAATGACATGATTATACCAATTCTCCTTACTGTGGTGAGCACAAATAGAGTCCCATCACTGTAGCCAAAACTGTAACCAAATGAAATTTAAGAGAGTACTCTCCCTTTTCCTAAGTGAAAGTAATTCCAGAAAAGCTAGCAATACCCAGTGTTTTCCAAATAAAACAAAATTCTATCGGAAAATGTCACTAATAACCAAATGATTAAAAATAGATGGTTCGGCAATCTATTTGGAATTTAGATTATACATTTATAAGAGAGGGGCTACTATGTTTTTTCTTTTCTTTTTTTTTAACACCAACATTCTCATATTAATGCTATGTGTCTACAAATCTTAAAACGCCATAATCTCCAAAAAATAAATATTGTGGGTGGCAAAGAGCTATGAATGGATGGATGCATGATGGACAGAAGTATGCTGCAACATATTACCAGTCAGGACTTCTAAACAAATGTCACAATGGATATCTATCAAGGAAATGATGATCAAATGCCCATTGGTCATTTAAAAATGGTCATATCTCAGGTACCTCAAACTTACATGTCCAAAAAGTAACTCATTACTCTTCTCTGAAACTTCACTCCCTCTTCTGAACTTTCCTATTCCCACTGGGATAGTACTAGCATCTTTCCAGTCTCTCAGGCTCATAGCTTCAACCTCTTTTACTCCACCTATCCAATTCGTTCATTTTTAAGTCTTATCAACTTCATTCTTCACAATATCTCTAGCATCTATCCACTTCTCTCTACTCACACAGATACCACCCTATTTTAGGGTCCTCATCACTTCTCACTTGGTCTACTGCTACAATAGCCTAATTAGATACCCTGACTCAAGTCCCTCTTCTCTCCAATCCTCCAAGCTACCAAAGTGATTTTCCTAAACCACAGGTCTGATCATGGCATTCCACTATTTAATTAACTTCTATAATTCTCTATTACTTCTAGGATCAACTACAAACCCTTACTGTTTTACATTTGAAACCTTTCACACACACTCTTCACCCTCCTATTTTCACCTCCTAAATTCCTAGTTTCCTTCAAATCTCAGCTCACACACCACACTCTGATGCACTTATATGTATACTTGTCCTCTCTTTGTCAATCTCTCCCATTCCTCCATAAAATGAAAGACTTTTAGGACAGAGATTGTTTTATTTTTGTCTTTATAGTTTACATAGAACTTTATAGTTCTAATGGTACCTAGAATCTGTAGTTCTTAGTAGATGTTTATTGAATGATTGGGTGAAATTAGACGGATAGCACAAGTGCTGTAGTGGTACCTACAAAATGTTAAAAGGATTAAAAGGAAGGCCTTCAGTGCACTGGGTATATCCATTATGGAAGATGTATGGGGTCATGGAAAAGAAGGCTTAGATATGGTTACAATAAACTCCTGGAGGAAGTAGTCATGTCAATGAGGTCCTAAAACTATTGAAGAAATAGTCATACATAATTATGACTAGCTTTTAGTATTAAACGAAAGTGGTAACAAAGACTAAAATTCTATCTGTATCCCTTTTCAATTCTGGAAGGGTATTAACTTCTTTGGAATAAAGACACCACATAAATCCAAAAATTTTTACTATTAGTTGTCTCTAACTTTATACAAAGTTACACAATAACATGACGAACTCTATTATAATGCATAATTACACCACTGTAATTTTAAAACTTACCAATTTCAGTATCACACATTTCACAGCCTTGTTTTCCTATTCTTCAAGCCCACTCATAATTTACAGTGACTACTGCCACAAATGGGCTACAGAATACAAGAATCTTAAATGAAATGCCAGTTCAGCAGCACAATTAACACCAATATAGAGGGTGCCAAATCTTAAGAATAACTACCATTTAGCTATCAGTTTGCTCATTCTACTGAAACTAATATATATTTATTCTATATCATCCAAATGATGCTTTACTCTCATATACTCTACTTGTAATCTTATCCTGGACTTTCAAAATTAAGTAGCTGATAAAGGAATGGAAGCCACAGTATTTAGATGAGTAAAACATAGAACCTCAAACCTATAAATCCCTTTCAAAAGCAGATGTGACACTGGTTAATTATTCAATTGGGCACTGTACTATTGACCCTGAAAAGGGGATCTAAGGAAATGAAACCAATTTGTTAATACTATATATAGTAAGAAATGGTGGTACCCACAGAACCAGCAATTGTAGTGCATCATTCTCTTGTTGATTTCATGTGATGTGAACATAATAACATGAAGAAAAAATTTTTTCAAAATAACTAAACATTTTTCAAAAAACAAAATTCTACAAGTTACCCCAAACCAGGAAAAAAAAAGTATTTTTCACTGTACTATAAATAGAATGAGTCTCTGACCAAGAATACAATATTACATAAATAAATTTCTTACTGAATACCAATGATTATAAATACTGGGCACAATCTAGTCATTTATATTTGAAATAGGGGAAAAAAAAGTATTGAAATTCCCATCTGTTATTGACCTGAAGAATTTGGAATTTAAAATAAGGGGCATTCTAGATCTGTAATTCCATGGTTTGGGATATTTTTCCTCTGTCTTCCTATTGTTTTGTATGGAAGAACACCAAAGTGCCTTAAAATGCCACAACCCTAAGTGGTCTACAGGGACAGGAAGGATTTGATTTCATTGGTATTGGGAACTTCCAGATAAGGACACCCTTCTGTTGATGCAGGTTAGTACTTCACAACTTAAAATCTCAGAGACTAGCTTAAAAAACATAGGTGATTTTTGCAGGGTCAATCAAGGGGGAAGTTATGTTATCAGAAGCCAGACTCAAATTCAGGTCTTCCTAGCTTAGAGGTTAGTAGAATTTCTACTATGACATACTGCCTTTTAAATAAAAAAAGGTTTAATTAAAAATTTTACCTAATGTGCAAAGATCTATTTATTAAACTAACAAGAATTGAGTTTTATAAAATTCTCTGTTCAGACTTTTCTCCTAATAGAGCCCTTAGAGATATTTTACTCAAGCATCATTTTGAGGACAGAATAAAACAGGATGAGCCTTTAAGTCACCAGGTTAGGGAAAAGATAGGTATTATCTCACGGTGTGGATTTCAGGCTTCCCTCAAAGTAAAAAATATAAATGTTAAAACCACCCCAAACGTTACAATTTTATTGAAAATGTCTAATTGGGTAGTTATTAGTGAGCATAAAAATGCAAAATACTCCTGGTGCTATCAGAAAGATGTCCTAGATTTAAAGCAGTGGTCATAACAGTGTTTCCAGCCTCTAAGAGTGAGGGATGCTAGGCCCCAAGTTATAGGAGATCGAGAGGGGGAAAAAAGCCTAAATGGATAATATACTAGGGCTGCTGAAACTGTCTGCCTTCTGCCTTCTCCTTTCCACACGTTCCTCCCCCTCTCTTAGCACGTTGTCCGGCAAATAGCAGTCACTTAATGTTTGTTACACATCATCGAATGCAGCTTATAACTCCTCTTATGGGCAATGCACTAGAGGCCAAGGGTTAAGTTCGGCCGCCAAAGAGGTGGGGGTGGTGAGAAGCGGATATCCCAGTGAGTTCTACAGGATATGATATCCATTGGGCTGATGTAGGAAGCAGTCTAGTGCTATTAGGGGACTCAGTGATATGGCAGGAGATGCACCCCTGATAGAGGAAGGAGGAAAAAGAGTGAAGATGAAAGCGGTTGGGAGTGGATGGAGAGGGAGGTCAGGAGAAGAGGTAGAAGGGTGGGAGAAAAAGGAAAGGAGGGGGGAAGGAAGGAAGGAAGG
>NW_025349034.1:0-7813 GCF_016433145.1 Gracilinanus agilis
GAAAGAAAGAAAGAAAGAAAGAAAGAACACTATGCTAGGCTAGGCACTGGGGGAGATGCCAGGCTTAAATCAAGTCACAGGCCTTCCCCTAAAATGGTTTATAATTTGCTTCTAGATCAGTTCTGCATATGTATTCCCCTACTTTCCTTATACAAATGTTCTGTTAGGGCTTCATTTGTGCTAAAGTTCACAATATATTCTCTCCCTCTACTGCAAATACTGCCAGGTTAAGTTGATGTATTAGTTTTGCGGAACTGCAGGTTTTTTTTCTCCTTTTCTCACTATTTAAAAATTCCTTCTCACTTGGACTCTCTTCGGGTAGGAGAGAAGGAAGAGCTATATTTTGGAAAGGAAGGCAAAATTTTTAAAGAGCAATAAAAAAATTTTTTTTAATAATAGCGGAGGGAAAGAGGGCTAAGGATTCCCTGTAAAAAGAGCCATCCAGCAGATGAAATCCAATACGACAATGTCAGAATTTTCCCCAAAGTAATCAATGTATATTTTTAAATCCAATGAGCCTGATGACTAGACAGCTATGTAGATGACTGTTTTCAGGGATAAATCTGTGTGTTGTGACTGCATTTTACTGGGAATGATCTGCCCAGATAGCCTATTTTTCAAGTTAAGGAAAGTATCCAAGAAAAATGGCTGTCCTAGGAAAGGCAGATTACTTCAAGAATAGGAGAGACTTGGTGGAGTCTTAATATTGGTCCTGATAGAGGGATGTGGGAGAAGCAGAGGCAAGTTCTCTCAATTATTCTTTTGGGAACTGTGGGAGAGAAGAAATCTTGAGACGTTCAGGTCAGGAATGGCCACACATGAGGCCAATACCCAGGCTCAGTGACAGTTCAGCCATCACTTTTTCTTTTGTTTCTAGCTTTTATAAAGTCACACCTTCCTGGCTAATTCATCATTTTTAAATACTCCTAAAACTCCTGAACATTTTAAATAGTCCTCAAGGTGAAGGATGGAGATGCATTGGCACTCAAACATTCTCCTTGCCATTCTTCTTTCCTTACCCTCAAAACAAAAAAGTAGAAGATGAAGAGGATAGGAGAGGTTGGAATAGAAGGCTTCAGGGACGAGCGAGCATTTGAGCTGTGCTCTGAAGAGAACTGGGAGTTCCAAGTTCAAGCCCCTCTTCCCACGAATCCTGAGTGTGAGACCCTGGCCAAGTTCCTAATCTTTCAATGTCCCAGGTAACTTTCTTTCTTTCTTTTTTTTTTTAAACCCTTAACTTCTGTGTATTGCCTCCTAGGTGGAAGAGTGGTAAGGGTGGGCAATGGGGGTCAAGTGACTTGCCCAGGGTCACACAGCTGGGAAGTGTCTGAGGCCAGATTTGAACCCAGGACCTCCCGTCTCTAGGCCTGGCTCTCAATCCACTGAGCTACCCAGCTGCCCCCCTCCCAGGTAACTTTCTAAGAATGCTGACCTGCACCAATAGAGAGAGTACCATTCCCCAATACTAATGAAATCACAAATCTAATCTTTATTCCTACCCCTGTGAAGGAAACTAGAGGTTCTACAGGGCAGCAGGAAAGAAGGAGAGCATCCCAGGAAAAGGTCACGTGTGAGGAACAGCAAGAAGGCGCTTTGACACAGTTCAAGAAGAAGGGAATGTTCCCCTGTGACTCATATATATCTTTGGCTTTGGTCTCTGTCTATAATTTCCCCCTTCCCTCAAGAGAAAATTCAGAAGCATAGAATTTATAGCTGGAAGGGGCCTCTCCTAGCAACCCACCCCCCATTTGAAAAAAATGAGAAAACTGAAGTCTAGCAGTGTTCATTAACTTATCTAAATTCACTCAGCAAGTTACTGGCAGTGTCTGGATTAGAACCCACATCCTCTAAGTTTCAGTGGAGAGCTCTTGCCTCTCTCATAGCTCTGCGTAATGAGGCACCATGGGAAAAAAAAGAAAAGTCTCTTATGAAAAAGAAAAGAGCACTAAACCTTGCACATCTCCCCAGAAAATGCAACAAAGGTCCTCTCTTTTGAGGCTGAAAAGTTTTAGAAAATGATTTAACAACCATTTTGGCCCAGCCTATCATGGTGCCTAACATATGGTACCATCCAACTTTACTTGTCTGTTTCCAGATGCACAGGCTCTAAATTGACCCCACAATCACTTCATTCATTTCTTCAACATTTACAAAGAGCCTAATATGCCAGGCACTGTGCTAAGCTCTGGGGATACAAAGAGAGGAAAAAGACAATCGCTGCCCTCGAGAAGCTTCCAATCTAATGGTGGACACAACATGGAAACCAATATATGTAAAGCAAGCTAGAGGCAAAATAAATAGAAAATAATTCATAGAGGGAAGGCACTGGAATTAAGAAGAATGAAGAAGGCAGGATTTTAGCAGGTTTCATTCAGGTCAAAGTCTACCTACCCTGCTCACCTAAGCACATCACAGGCCAGAGGTGGACTTGCAAAGGATTGTTGGCCAAAGGAACAGGTGACCTAGCAGGAACTCAGCAAAGAGTTGGCTGGCTAGAAGTATATCAAATGCATTAAAAGACATTTATTAAATGCTTGCTATATGCAAAGCTGCTGGGGATTCAAAGAGAGAATCAGGCCAATCCCTGCTCTCAAAGAGTTCACATTCTTATAGGGGGAGTATATTTGGAGGCTTTCCATTTAGAAAAGAGCATTTGGGTTCCAGGCAAGATAGAGGGGAGGATAGGGAGGCAGGAACTGGCCTTCAGTTACTCTGTTATTATTACATGGGTCAGAAACGACATGGAATTTAACCACAATGTTAAAATCTGTCTTCGGCGACCATAAATCAGGAAAAGGAAATCAGACTCCTGAAAGCAGACACTTGAAAATGCATTAGGGATATCTATATTCTGGGCTAATTGTTAAACTCTCTGAGGTAGGTAATACAGATAGCATTAGTCCCATTTGGCCAGGGAGGAAGCTGAGGCACCAGAGTAACAAAGGTAGGATCTGAACACAGTCTTGGGTCTCCTAGCTGGTCCCATGCTCCTACCACACTCCATCGTCTCCCTTCCTGGAACTGAGCATCTTAAAAGGTTCTAGGCCAGTGGTTCCCAAACTTTTCTGGCCTACCACCCCCTTTCCAGAAAAAATATTACTTAGCCCCCTAGAAATTAATTTTTTTTAAATTTTAATAGCAATTAATAGGAAAGACAAATGCACCTGTGGCCATCACCGCCCCCCTGGGTCACTTGCAGCACCCACCAGGGGGCGGTGGCGCCCACGTTGGGAATCACTGTTCTAGACAAATGACTAGAAACCAGTGATGACCTGCAGCAATCACCCTAAAGAGACGACTTTACCCTTATTGGAACAAAAACCTCCTAGCCATGAAAAGTCATTTTTTGCCAAATTAGCCAAGATCTGGCAGGACCTCAGAAACCATCTAGTTTGACTTCCTCATTTTAGAGCTGAAGAAACTGAAGCCCAGGGAGTTAAATTACTGGCCTAAAGACCCACAAGCAGCAAAGATGGGACTCGAATCAAAGTCCTCTGCCCCACAGGCAAGACTCTTACTAAAACTTCAGGATCCTGTGCTTAAGGACAGAGAGCAAAATTAGCCAGACCACAGGTTACACTCTGCACTCACCTCAAAGTGAAATATTCTCTTTTAAAAAATCTTAATTTACCTCCAGGAGACTTAGGGCCTCTCTCCTCTCTGATTTAAAAAAAAAAAAGAGGGGTGGGGGGAGTTAAAGGGACCAAGATCAGACACTGAAATAAATCCATTAGGGAAAGGGGCGTCTTAGCCTCTGCTCATGGCTGGCAGTCCAACAGAATCCCAGTTCATTCTGAAAACACTTGGGCTAAGCAATGAGCTCACCACCAGCTTTCAAAATGTAAACTAGCTATATAGTTAATATTTAATATATTTTTTAAACTCTTACCTTCATTCTTAGCATCAATACTGTGTATTGGTTCCAAGGCAGAAGAGTGGTAAGGACTAGGGAATAGGGGTCAAGTGACTTGCCCAGGGTCACACAGCTAAGAAGGTCACATTTGAACCCAGGACCTCCCTCCCATCTCTAAGCCTGGCTCTCAATCCACTGAGCCACCCAGTTGCCCCTCTGTAATCTACATTTGCTTAAGCTTTCCCTACCCTGGGCTTTCCATAAACACACACACGCACACACAACATGGAAACAGTAAGCAAGAAGTCACCACCAGGATTCCATTCCCAAATGGACACCCAAGAAGCCAACTGTTGGGGCAATGAAACAAGAGTCCCCTCTGGAATTTTGTAAGGCCTCTTCCATCTGGACCTGGAGAAGCCTTTCTGACCCCTCACACTCACACCTGGGCTTAGGCCATGACACAAACAATCTTTCGTTTTGTTGGAAACTCAGCTTCTTCTTAAAATTCCACTTTTTGACAAACTGGTGAAGCCACTTCAAGAGTATGACCCAGTGGGGCAGCTGGGTAGCTCAGTGGATTGAGAGTCAGGCCTAGAGACAGGAGGTTCTAGGTTCAAATCTGACCTCAGACACTTCCCAGCTGTGTGACCCTGGGCAAGTCACTTGACCCCCATTGCCCACCCTTACCACTCTTCCACCTAGGAGGCAATACACAGAAGTTAAGGGTTTAAAAAAAAAAAAAAGCATGACCCAGAAGCCTTCCCACCCACACTGCTCACTCCTGCATTCACTGGACTTGGCTTTTTCAGCCTCACTGTCAGCTAAAACTCTTCCCTTCTGTTTGATGAGTTAGTTCTTTTTTTTTTAAACCCTTACCTTCCATCTTAGAATCAATACTATGTCTTGAGTCTAAGGCAGAAGAGTGGTAAAGGCCAAGTAATGGGGGCTAAATGACTTGCCCAGGGTCACAGAGCCAGGAAGTGTCTGAGGCCACATCTTCAGCCTGGCTGAGCCACCTAGCTGCCCCCTGAGAAGCTCATTCTTAACCTGCCTGGTTAGCTCTCAAGCGTGGCTACTTAGAAGGTCACTCCAGTGAAGGAGGAGGAAAAGGTCATAAGATCCCAGAGCCAGGAGGGACCTAAGGTGTGTCTGAATAACATCCCTTCTATAACATACTGGACAAGCAGAGTAGAACCAGGCAATCTTTGAGCACTTAGCACAGTACTGGTACAAAGTAAACTTAATAAAAGTTTGTTGTGTGATTGAACTCACTTGGGACAAAGACAGTTGGGAAGGGGAAGTAATAGAGAGAACGAAGGGGAAGTGGGAGGTAGAACAGGAAAGGCAGCCCTTAGAGAAAGAAGACTATCTCCAACAATGTGGTTCTAGCCAAATTGGGAGAGGAGGCATCTCATCCCTCCTGTCTCTGTCTTCTACCAGCCTGCAATCTCATTCCTTCATCCTCTCCTCAAAGACCCACCTTGATCCCACCTGACACTTTCTGCCAGTATGAACTTGAGCATCACAGACCCCTGAGCTTCTGTTTCCTCACCTATAAAAACAAGGCAGCTGGACTAGCTGGTCCTTAAGCACCCTTCATGCTCAAAATCTATGATCCTATAATTGTAAGCTCATTGACTCTGGACCACCACAAGGAAGAAGCTCGTTCCCACCAAGGCACCCTCGGACAAAGTCCTAGCCAAAGACCCAAGTTTTAGCTCTGCTGAGGAGCTCTGAAAGAGGAAATCTAAGCCAAGGGTGGCCTGGGCCCTCAAACCAACCACATCATTATCTCAGTTTCTGCCGGTAAACTCCAAAAGGGGAAAATGAGCTTCAAAACATTTTCGTGCTCCAACATCTGGCCAAAAGAAGGAGAACCAGGGAGCCAAGATGGTGAAGTAGAACAGAGAAGCTCCGAGTCACCGTGAGGATCCTCTCCAACCAACATTAAAATATTGCCACAAAACGAATACGAGAGTGAAAGAACCAACAAGGAGACAGAGTGAAACAACTCTGAGAAAACAAAAGAAGGAGAATCAGTCTTGCCTTTTTCAATCTGACCATGAAATATGTTGTGGGAACAACGCTAGGAGAGGTGGGACAAATGAGCACTTTCAGGGTTCATTCATCATAGATTGGTTTGGTTCATAGTCCACTGGTTTGAGATGTAGAATGAGTCGATTTGGTCGGGTCTTTCAGAAAAGGCGCTGATATCTCTTAGATAAGTCAAGTATAGCCAAGAAAAAATTAGACAAAAACTAAAAAAATTCCCTCTTCCTTTAAGGAAACGAAAGGGACCCATTTCTGCAGAGCATGCAGATTTCCCTTTGCAAAATACACGAAGACTCCTTCATAAAGAAGGCCGGCATTACACAAAACGATATTGCCTTCTGAGTTGGAGACAGTTCTCTGGCCACGGGGATAATAAGTAACTTCTCGCCAAGGAGGGCTTCAGCTAGAGAGCTGGGATCCAGGCCAAAGGGATGAGTGGGTTCGATAACATTTAATTCATCAAACCCAAGCACCCAAACCACAACATTAAAGTGTCTAAGATAAATGCTCATTGAGGAAATTTAAACCACTCAGTATTCAAAGGGAGCCAGCCAGGGACCAGGCTTCCCAGAGCTCTCCCCTTCTCCACTTGGAAGAAACAAGGGTGGAAAGAATGGGGAAGAGGGTTGGAAGAGCATGTTCATACAGTCTGGTAGGTCAACTGGGAGTTGGATGTGCCAACTTTACTCAAGACATTGGCATTTCAAGATTTCTAGTTTATTTGAGAAATGCTCCTTCCACATCAAAATCAAATCACTTTGATTCTTTGAGACTCAGCTTCCCTTACCTGTAAAGTGGGTTTAATGAGAATCACTGCAAAGTTCTTTGCCAACTTTTAAATATGTATAAAGAGAAAAAAATGGTACAAAGCAAAGAGCACCGGAGACAGAATCACAAGATAGAGGTTCAAATCCTGCCTCTGACAAATCCATTACCTAGGTGACATTGAGCAACTCAGTTTCCTCATCTGTAAAACAAGGAGGTGGAGGGTGGACTAAATGGCCTTCCAGATCCCTTCCAGTTTCAAGTATATGGAGAAAGGAAGAGATAAGCACTTTTTTTAAACAAATATTTTTATTTAAGCCTTAAAACAACCCTGGGAGGTAGGTTCTGTTATTATGCCAATTTTACAACTGAGAAAACTAAGGTAAAGAGAAGTTATGTGGCCTTCCTAGGATCACACAGCTAGGAATTGTCTGAGGCTGGATTTGAACTTAGTTTCTCCTGACTCCAGGCCCAGCGTGCTGATGACCAGGCTACCTTGCTGCCTCTCCATCCTATAAGCACTAGATCTGGAGTCAGAGGACTTTGGTTCAAATCCCAAACATCATTTAATCTCTCCGAGCCTTAGTATCTACATCTGGAAAACAACAGGGTTGCTTAAATGACTCTGAAGTCCCTCTCAGGTCTGAATCTACAATCAGTAATTCTAGGAGAGCTGTCTTTCTTTTTTCTTTTATTATGAACTGAACAGTCAAACACAAAGTCAATATACAAAGAACAAAAAAAAATGAAACTATGAACTTCTTGTGTACAACATGTTTTTTAAAGTTTATATAAAGTTTAACAAGGCAGAAACAAAATTGCCCTATTTGTCTGCATCCCCTGTTTTAACTCTATTACTACTTGTACAGCTTACCAAGGACAGGCAGCAGGGATCACATATGATAAGGATAAACCCTTTCCAACCAAGGAACTCAGTAGGAACAGAAGCTAATCAATGTCACCCTGCAGCCCTCTGACTCTAATCTGGGTCTGCTAAAGCAAGAGCTAGGGCACTGGAGAGACAGAGGGAGGGAAGGAGAAAGTTAGGAGTGGAAGAAAGAAGGAAAGGAGGAAGGGAGGAAGGAAGGGAGAGAGGAAGAAGAAAGGAGAGAGGAATGAAGGAAGAAGGGAGGAAAGGAG
>NW_025349035.1:0-7133 GCF_016433145.1 Gracilinanus agilis
CTCCCCCCACTCCCACCTCCCTGGCTCCCTGCGGGGTCTGAATGCCGGGAAGCCCCGGAGCGCCTTAGCGGACCCCGGATGCAAAGGATGCCCGGGAGGGACCCAACCTGGCGAGGACGCGATGGTTGTTTATACTGCAGAGCGATTCCTGGAAGATTCGTCCCGGGAGACTGAGACGGGGCTCAGGCTGGCTCCGAGCGTGTGTCTGTGTGTCTGTGTGTGTGTGTTCATGACAACTCAACGCCGCCATTCCTCATTTTACAGAAAAGGAAAGTGGGGCCAGGCTGAGTCTCTGGCCCGGACAGCGAGTGTGAAGTAGCATTTGAACTCAGGGCTTCCTGACTTCTGCCTCAAAGCCAAATGGGCTTGACCGTATTGCCTTGGAGTGAGCTCTTCCTCAAAGGGAAAAATAACTGGAAGGGAGATTGGAGGCACTCTAGGCCAGTCAACCTTATTTGAGAAGGCCAGAGAGGGGAAGTCAGTGCATTGGACAAGCATTGAGGCAGGGACTTGCCCAAGGTCACCTAGCCAGTAAATAATAGCAACAGGATCTGAACCTGGAACCTTGAGCTCCAAGTATATAATAAATGCCTATTCTGTACTAACCCGGGTGCTGCAGCATTGGAAACCCTGTTGTGTGGCAGGAGGACCACATTAATACAGAGAATGGAACCCAGGTCTTCAGATACCATTTATTCGTCCAACGTTTAGCAAGCACACTTTAGCGTGTGCCAGCCTCAGGAGTCAGGAAGACCAGGGTTCAAATCCTACCTCTAACTCACCCTGTCGAGGACCTTTAACCCCTCCCTGCTTCCGAGTGCCAAGCATTCTGTTCATTAGACTGTTGCTTATCTGTATCCTGGCCCCAGGCAGGCCAAAGGGGAAAAAATTGCCAAGCCCTGGAGAGACCCAGAGAAAAGCACAACAAATACGTTCTCTCCTCAAGGAAGGGACCACAACTCTTAGACACTCTGCATTACCCCATAACAATTGGCATTTCTATAGAACCCAACAGTTTGCAAAACTATTTACCTCCATCTTTCTTTCATTCAAGCCCCACAACAATTCAGAGCAGTAGCTGTGACTATTATTCCCATTTTACATGAGGTAAAACTGAGGGTCAGAGGTTAAATGACTTGCCCAGAGTTTAGAGGACGTGGAGCTGGGAAGCAAACCCAGGTCGTCCTGACTCCCAAGTCCAAAACTCTTCCCAGCAGCCAATGGCAACATCTATTTCTGGGTTCCTAAAATAAATTTAAAAAATATTTTTTTAATTCCACAGGAAATGAGATGTCAGTAGGTGACCCCCGAGTTCTTTTCCAGCTCTCACAATTCTATGAGTGACAAAGAGCCCCATTATCGGAGTCATGGCTTCCAGGCAGCGTGGAACCCTGGGAACTTGCTGGGTTTGGAGTCTGGGGAGATCCAGGTTTGTGTCCCATCCGACCCTGAACTAGCTGTGTGACCTTGGACAGACCCCAACCTCTCCGAATCTCAGTTCTCTCATCCGTCAAATGGACACGATGAGAGCAGCTACCTCACGGGGCTAGGGTTTGACAATCAGGAGAGATCACGTACAGAAAACTTTTGGCACCGCATACAACGACCCTGGGACTGTCAGTCAGAATTGGCGTCATCCTCATCATTTCTATCTTTCCTAAAGGAAATTAAGTGCTTCCAGGGCTGGGCATTTGAAGGCCTCCAGCAGTGATGGATGTGTCCCCAGCCTTCCTCTCTCCTGTGGTTCCTTTAGGGCACACAATTTCAAGATCATGGGTCAGGGCCACAGATGCAATCTGGGACAGGGAACAGAGCATTCCTCGGGACACACAGTGAGCTAGCCAGCAAGGAACACACGGGACACCCAAGCCTATTTTTCTCTTAGAACATATTAATCCCAAACACGAGGACCTTTTTGCAGAGCCTGGCCTTGCCAAAGCAAAGGAGAAAGAAAGGAGGAGGTGGGACTACCATGAAGTTTGGCAACTTTCAGGGAGACAGGAACCTACTAATTAATGTGCTAATACTTGTTTTTAGTGGAGAGATCTCTCTGCAACAGGGATAGCCTAGTTTAGAGGAGAGCTGGGTCCACACAAGAGCTGGGTCCTAATGCCCAATGACCATTACCTAGTCAGGCCAATGTATTTCCCCGCTACAAGTCTCATTTTTACAATGGGGTAATAGCACCTCTATCACAGAGTAATTCTGAGGAAAGTGCTTTGTAAGCTACAAAAGGTACTGCAAAAGGGGCAGCTGGGTAGCTCAGTGGAGTGAGAGTCAGGCCTAGAGATGGGAGGTCCTGGGTTCAAACCCGGCCTCGGCCTGGGCAAGTCACTTGACCCCCATTGCCCACCCTTACCAATCTTCCACCTATGAGACAATACACAGAAGTACAAGGGTTAAAAAAAAAAAAAGGTACTGCAAAAACAGGGATGAAAAAAGGCCTGTGAAGTCACTGGAATAGGGCAGTGATGGTGAACCTTTTAGAGGGGCGGATGATGTCCTCAGGCATGCATGAAGAAGGGGAGGGGAGCAGCCCAGCTTCATGTCCCTCTGGCTTTCTAGTAACAAACTCTGGTAAACTCTGTGCTGGGGCGATGGAGAACATGCCCATAAAGAGGGCTCTGAGTGCCATCGTCGCCACCATGGGTATAGGGAATGCCTGGGTATAGAAACCCACTCTAAGTCAATGGGCACCTTCTCTAATGACCATCTTAGCAAATTGTCTAGAGTGAAAGAATAAAGCATAAAGCCTTTCCCAAACCAAATTAAAAAAACAAATAAAAACATAACAGAACATAATGTTAATATGTGGTTATCTATATGTGATAACCACATACGATCATATGTGGTTATCATATGCAGTATATGACATCCTGGATCATATATCAGTATATGATCCTTAAGTACAAATTAGTGGCCTTGTTTCTGAGTTTGACACCACTGGTCTAAAGACCAGAAGCCAAGATCAGAGAGTTATCATGGATCAGAAGTCTTCCTGGCTTCAAGAACAATTCTTTCCTATACTAGACTACCTTTGACTACAGAAATAGGAGCGTGTTATTATCTTGGCTTCCACAGCTGGAAAAAAAGGAAATGATTGTTCAGATTTTAATGGTTACAAAGGTGACAGATGTGTGTGAGAGAGTTAGAAATTACCTAGATACATGCATAGATGGATGGACAGATAGACAAAAAAGGTAGTTAATTAAATACCTGGATGGAAGAATGGCAGATGGATAGATAGATGAATAGTTAGATAGATGAGATGTAGACAGATATATAGATGGATGGATGGATGAGTGGATAGATAGATAAAAAGATAGCTCGTTAAATATCCAGATGGAAGAATGGTATATGGACAGATGGATGACTAGATAGATGATATGTAGACAAATAGATGATGGATGGATGGATGGATAGATAGATAGATAGATAGATAGATAGATAGATAGATAGATAGATGATTGGTAAAGAGAGAAAGAAAGACCAAACCACAGTATCGAATGGGTGGAAGGCACATCAGAGACCAGCCAGTTCAACTCACCCCTCTGACACAGTGGATAAGTGGTGGTACAGTCTTTGCTGGAAGGCCCCCTGACCCAGAGAACCCATTGCCTCCTGAAGCAGGCTAATCCACTTTTAGTCAACTCAAATTTTTAGGATTTTTTCCCTTACATCAACTACAATCTTCCCATCTGCAACTTCCATATGTCACTCCTAATTCTGTCCATTGAGACCAAGCAAAATAAGTCTTAGGTGTCTTGTGGATGGGGTTCTGTGTTCAGGTGTGAGTCAGACTAGATGGTAACAGAGAAGAGATCTCTTCCTACTCCCCCTCTAAGCAGTGCTTGTGATTCTGCCCTGGACATACTCTTTATTTTTTTTTTCAAACCCTTAACTTCTGTGTGTTGGCTCTTAGGTGGAAGAGTGGTAAGGGTGGGCAATGCGGGTCAAGTGACTTGCTCAGAGTCACACAGCTGGGAAGTGTCTGAGGTCAGATTTGAACCCAGGACCTCCCATCTCTAGGCCTGACTCTCAATCCACTGAGCTACCCAGATGCTTCTTGGATATACTCTTTAAATACTTGACAGCCCTTAAAGCTAGGTCCAGATTAGTATGAAAGAAGAATCCCCTAAAGTAGTCACTTGTGTTTGAATTTGCACTGATTAAAGTTGCAATTATGTAAAATACAGTCATTGGTTCTAGCTCAGTGGGAATATCCAGTGAAAATTCAAATAATGTGACCACTTCAGGGGATTCATTATTCAAAATTACATCCTCTCCGAAATCTCCTCTTCTAGACCTAAACATTCTCAGGTCCTTCTCCTATCTCTCAGATTATATGATCAATCAATCAATCAATAGATATTTATTAAGCACCTACTATGTGCTATGCACTGGGGATACCAGTACAAAGAATGAAACAATCCCTTCCCTCAAGGAGCTTATATTTTAATCAGGAAGGCAAATAGATATTAACATGTTCAGAATAAATATGAAAGCAAAAGTAAACAGTCCCTGCCCTCAAGAAATTTATAGTTTATTTATTCCCAGCTTTCTTTCACTCCATAGCCATTAAAAGTTTTCCTTTCTTTCCTCTTCTAGAGAGAAATAGGCCTTCTAATCTCCTCCCCTATTTGTCTCCCCCATACCTAAAACTCTGAATTAAATCCTAAAGTAGATTGGGGTTATAGGATTAAAAGTTTTTTGGAAAAATGTGAATGACTCAGATTTGTATGACTAAGATGCAAGAGTCAAGCTTTTGGGACAAGAAACTCACTATTTGACAAATAATCTTGGGAAAATTAGAAAAATTTGGCAGAAAAAAACTAGGTATAGACCAATGGTTCCCAAACTTTTTTGGCCTCCTGCCCCCTTTCCAGAAAAAAATATTACTTAGTGCCCTGGAAATAATTTTTTTTAATTTTAATAACAATAGGAAAGATAAATGCACCTGTGGCCATCACCACTCCTCTGGATCAATGCAGCACCCACCAGAGGGCAGTGGCGCCCACTTTGGGAATCACTGGTATAGACCAACATCTCACATCATATACTAAGATGAAGTCAAAATAAGTACATGATTTAACTATGACCAAGCGACTTTATATTAATTTTCTCATTATTTGTTTTCCTTTCTCTGTGAGGAAGATAGACCTTTTCTTTTTTTTATTAAAGATTTCTTTTTATGTTTCCTCAGTGCCTCTTGTTTTTTTATATCACTGTTATGGCAAATATAGCCTCCATTTCACACACACACACACACACACACACACACACACACACACACACTGAATAATTTTTTTTTCTACCAAAAAGTTAGGCAAAAGGATTCAACAAAAAAGACCAAATCTGATAGTGTATGCACCATTCCATACCCATTGTGTTCCACCTCTCAATCTGAGAGGAAAGAAGTCTTTCTTTGCTCCCTCTTGCAGACTATGCATCAACTTTTACAGGAAATTTCTTCATCTTCTCCAGGTGCCCGTGTCTTCCAACCCAAAACTACCTAGGTTTATTTTGTCCATATTCTGTATATACTGAAGTATATATTTAAGTAAAGAAGCAAGGGATTGGCCAATGAAGGTCCAGCCCTTTGAGCATGCCCAGTTTACTCAAAGGACTGGATTTTCATTGGCCAGTCTGTCTCTGCCCTCTCCCTTATACTTAGATATAAATGTCTCTCCAGTCTAGATAAAAATAGCTACCATTTACTTTATACTTTAAGGTTTGTAAAGTGATTTGCAAATATCTCATTTGTTCTTCACCAAAATCCTAGGAGGCAGATGTTGTTTTATTCCCACTTAATAGAAAAGGAAACCAAGACAAGCAGATGTTGTCGATCAAGCAATCAGTGAAGATCTATTAAGTATCCACATTGTGCCAGGCTCTGTACAAAGCAGTAGATATACAAAAAGAGGCAAAAGATAGTCCCTGCCCTCAAAAAGGTCACAATATAATGGGGGAGACAATATACAAACCGGTTTTTACAAAGCAAGCTATTTACAGGAGAAATAGGAATTAATTTTCAGAGGGAAGGCACTGGAATGAAGAGGGGTCAGGGAAACTTCTCATAGAAGTCAGTAGCTGAAGTGAAGGAGGGGGACCACCCAGGCACGAGTTACAGCCAGAGAGAATGCTAGAGACGAGAAATGGAGAGTCATGTTTGTGGAGCAATCAGGAGGCCAGGATCCGTTAAGAGTTCAGGTGTAAGGAGTAAGATATAAGAAGACTGGAAAGATAGGAGAAAGTATTTGACACTGTTGATAACTTTCTCCTCCTTGATCTCTTCTCTCTAGGTTTTTGGGACACTCTTCTCTGTCTCTCCTGGTTCTCCTCCTCCCTCTCGGACTGCTTCTTCTCTGTCTCCTTGGTGGAATTCTCTTACCAATCACACCTTCTTCTCCTTCTATTCTACTTGCATTGGTGATCTCATCAGCTTCCATGGAGCAAGGAAGATGGAAGATGGGAGAGAACTGAGGGGTCAAGGAATCAAAGGCCATCAACTGCTCAAGAGTAGGATTTTTTTTAAAGGAAAGCAGTGGGGGAGGTAAAAAACCAATAGATGATGGATGGATAAGGGGATGTCAGAATTCTTGAACACAGAGGTAGTATATTCGTGGGCAATGACTAGAGCAAGGGGATGACCATCTCTGTGTGTCTAAAATGGGTAAAGGAATAGTGCCTGGAAGGTGAGTATGTTAAGGAATTGAGTGGTTTGGGAATTTGAAGAATATATAAATATATATTTAATCCTCTACTATTATATATTATGTATACTATATATATATACCATATATTATTTATCATATTAGATATATTATATATACTATATATACCATATACATTTATTATACCATATATATTTAATCCTCTAGTATTATATATTATATATACTATATATATACATACCATATATATTATTTATTATATTAGATATATTATATATACTATATATAAACCATATACATTTATTATACCATATATATTTAATCCTCTAGTATTATATATTATATATACTATATATATACATACCATATATATTATTTATTATATTAGATATATTATATATACTATATATAAACCATATACATTTATTATACCATATATATTTAATCCTCTAGTATTAT
>NW_025349036.1:0-1326 GCF_016433145.1 Gracilinanus agilis
ACACACACACACACACACACACACACACACACACACACATATCCCTGATTAAACTCTAGTGGCTCCCTGTCACCTCCAGGGTCAAATATAAAACCCTTTATTTGTCATTCAAAGCCCTTTATAACCTGTTTTCCCTCCCCCCCCCCCCCTCCCTCCTTCTTACACTGGACACTTTCTCACGTCTTCCAGTGACACTGGCTTCCCTGTTAGTTCTCATAGAAAGCATTCCATCTTCTGCCAGAGCATTTTCACTGGCTATCCCCCATGCCTGGAATGCTCTTCCTCTTCTGTCTCCTGTATTCCTTCAAGTCCAAGCTAAAATCTCCCCTTCTAGCCTTCCATCTTCTGATTTCTTCCAGTTGATCCTGTCTGGTATGCTTTACATTGTCTCCCCATTACTATAGTACCTGAGCTCCCTGAGAGTAGGGACTGACTGTTTTTTTTTTTAAACATTTATTAATATTCGTTTTTAGTGACTGTTTTTTTTTTTTTTTTTACTTTTCCTTGTTTCCTCAGCTCTTGTCATAGCTCCTAGCACATAAGAGGTCTGGAATAGAGGTTTATCCACTGACTGACTGTACAGAATAGGAAATAAAACTGTATGGTTGCTTACTATGTGTCCATGTTTGTCCAAGCTCTATCTACACCTCATAACAGTTTATACAGTATCTCATACAAATGTAACATTTGAGTAAATAGATAATCATAGGATTGCATTTGGTGTTGTGGTCATTCACTGTTACATCTGCTTTTGATTATGTGCTAAGTTATACTCATCATCTGCTACTTCTAATTGCATATGATCCCAGCATGATCCACAGCCTAGTCTCCTGACTCCCAGGCCAAAGCCCTTTCCATTCTGCCATGCCACCGCTGCATCTGTCTTCCCTATAGCACTAGGCATAGGACTTGCTCATAGTAGGTACTCAGAAAACTTATTATGTAACTAATTATGTAAATTTTGTAATCCCCTGGCTGACAGGAACTTCAGTGGCTAGGTTAGTGGGACATAGCTGCTGGGACTAAACCCAGCTAATCTCGGTAGGCTTCCTGGAGGAGCTGTCTCTAAATCAATTCTGTCAAAACTCCAGCCACTAGAAATCATCTAGTTAGGGACAGGTAGGTAGCACAGTGGATAGAGCACTAGGCCTGGAGTCAGGAAAATCTGGGTTCAACTCTGGCCTCAGACATGTCCTAACTGTATGATCTCTGGCAAGTCACTTAACCCTGATTGCCTAGAGCTTGCCACACCTCTGTCTTAGAATAAATACTAAGGTAAGATGGAAGGAAGGAAGGAAGGAAGGAAGGAAGGAAGGAAGGAAGGAA
>NW_025349037.1:0-1731 GCF_016433145.1 Gracilinanus agilis
AGGGAGGGAGGGAGAGAAGACAGAGACAGAGACTCGGAAAGGACGGGGAGAGAGGCAGAGACACAGAGAGAGAGGGAGACAGACAGAGACAAAGACAGAGAGAATGGGGAGAGACAGACAGAGACACAGAGTGGGGAGAGAGGAAAAAAAGAAGAGAGAAAAAGAGAGAAAGTGTGAGTCTGAGAGAGAGAAAGAGAAGGGGGAGGGGAGGAAGTGAAACTTAGATGTGGATGTGTGTTTAACCTCAAGAGAGCAACATCTTTCCTTTTTTTTTTTTTTTTAATTATTTGAGGCCTTAGCTGCCTTCCCCCAAAGGAAACCTTCCAAACATACAAATTAAACACCCTCATCCAATACAGTGAACAAGGGCACTGAAGGAGATAGTTTTTAAGATATAGTTCTCATCTGCATCAGAATTAGAGGTTTTGGAGTTTTGCTTTTGTTTTTTAAATAAATTATTACATAGACTTATTGTAAAAAAAGGAAAAAGAATTGTCTAGAGAGACCAAAAGGCCATTTTTTGGAGAATGAAGGTCTAAATAAACTGCATCACAATTTATGGTTCTTCATTGCTAAACATTTTAGTGTTTTCAAAATTAGTTTAACAGATGTCCTATTTTACGAGGGCATCAAAGATGTATAGTAATTTTTGTTGTTTAGTCATTTATGACTCTTTGTGACCCCATCTGGGGTTTTCTTGGCAAAGATACAGAAGTGGTTTGCCATTTCTTTCTCCAGCTCATTTTACAGAATAGGAAATGAGACAAACAGGGTTAAGTGACTTGCCCAGGATCACATAGCTAGTCAGTGGCCAAGGCCATATTTGAACTGGAAATGAATCTTCCCAACTTGTCCCAATACTTTATAAACTGTACCACCTAGCTGCTCCTACATGTAGTAATAGGATTGTTCAATTCTTGGAGAAATTAGTTCTTATTAAATCCTCAGTTTATTAACATCATTGAGTTTACTAACATCATTGAATCATCCTAGTTTACTAATAATTTATTTCATCCGTCTCTCCCCTTCCATAAAGCAATGCTTATTTCATTCAATATTTAAAAAAACTAAAGGCATGACTATATAAATACTCTTCAATGGTTCAAAAGTCACTTTTGCATTTTAAAAGATATTATTGAATTTTAAAACAATGAGTTATTTCTACCATAATACAAATAACCTAAATGCTGAACAGATTAAACTTTAGACTTTCTCATTCCGTCAGAATCATCTGTATTTCATCAGCTTCACATCTTATGGTATTTACACCTACACATCTCTTTATTTGCTTTGCCTGACAAAATAGAAAGCACTGGGAATTGTTCAGGGAAATATGCCAACAGAATCTTAAGGGCTCTTGAGTTTTACATATTTTCCCAGTTACTTTAACAAGAAGGAATTTGGTTTGAGAGCTAGACCCACACTGCAGCCACAGTGCATGAGAGAGACAGAGACAAAGAGAAAGGGAGCAGGGAGAGAGGCAGAGACAGAGAAAGAGAGATAGGGAGGAGGGAGGAGGGGAGAAAGACAAACAGAGATAGACACACAGAGAGAGAAGGAGGGAGAAAGGGAGAAGGAATGAAAGGGTAAGGTAGGAAGGGAGAGAGAAAAAGAGGGGCGGAAAGGTAGGAAGGAGGAGAAAGGGAGGGAGGAAGGGAAAGGTGAGGGAGGGGAGGGAAAAGTAGAAAATTAGGGAGTGGGGGAGGGAGGGAGGGAGGGAAGGAGAGAGAG
>NW_025349038.1:0-8163 GCF_016433145.1 Gracilinanus agilis
TTATTATATTATGTTATGTATTAGGGAAATACAGAAGGGGATGGAGAAGTTTGTGGAAGATGGGTAACCTTTCCATTTCCCAGGTGTAGGACTTTACAAGTTACATAAAACTTTGGCTCATGGGCCATATTATTGTAATCTCTGATATACAGAGAGAAGAGAGAACAGAGCCCAGGACAAAGCCTGCAGGAAACTCAGGGTTAGCAAGCATGACCTTGATAAATATACAGCCAAGATAGGAGATGCTTGCTTTCAGCTAAGATAGAATAATATGGGTCACTCAGGTCACACAAACCCTCCAAACACACAAAAACTAAAAAACAAAGCACCTTAAAACAAAGGAAAACAGGAAGAAAGTGCTTTGCTATGGGATGAGAAGGAAAAGTAGCCCAGAGAGTATAGCATGTTGTGTTAACCAGCAGAATACAAACCAGCCCTACCTCTGTCAAACAGTAAGGCAAAGAAAGAGCAGACAGGGAGCAGTCCAATAGCAGTCATACTCTTCCATGTGGCTTGAAGTAACAAAAGGGCAGAGTGGGGAACAGTCCAACAGAGGCTGCCAAAATAGTCTGAGGCAATGAAATGGCTGAGTAGGGGAGTGGTCCAACATCAGCCTTACCTAATTCCATGTAGCCTGACCCAACAAAACAACAGAGGAACAGTCCATGTTGTCTGAAGCAACCAACAGACAGAACAGAAAGCAGCTCAGCACACAAGACAACAGGGAAACCAAAAGCAGGAGGAGTAAAATCCAGCTAGACAAAACAGCTGAAAGCCTCCCCACAAGAAGCCTAAAAGGCCACCTTCTCAAAGTGCACACAAGCTTGGAACAAAACTTTCTCTACCCCAGTAGCAGAGTAGAACTTTAACAAAGAGACATGGTATTGGGATGGGGATGGGGGAGCTAACCATAAAAAGTTAATTTAGTGAAAGGAAAGATCAAGATATAAGCTCAGAAGAGGACAACAATAGCAAAAAGGAAACATGTGAAGCCCAAAATTAAAGTGAGAAAGCATGTCAGGCCCCAAAAAAGCTCTTGGAAGAATTTGAAAAGAAGTTTAAAAAAAATTAAACAATAAATTCAACAAGTTACAAACTAAAACAAGACAAAAGGAAATGGAGAACAAAAAAAAATGAAGAAAACAACTTCATAAAGACTATAATGGGTCAAAAAATGGGAAAGGAAACACAAAAGCTCAAGAAAGAAACTCCCTAAAAATCAGGATTGTGCAAATGGAGGCTAATGACTCCATGAGGCATCATCAGGAAAAATTGCCCTGAAACCCTTAAATAGGAAGAGGAAATGTAAGGTGAAAGAATCTATTGATCATCTCCTGAAAAAAGACAGTAAAAAAAAAAATCCTAGGACTATTATAGCAAAATTCAAAAACTCCCAGGCCAAGGAAAAAGTACTGCACACAGTCAAAAGGAAACAATTCAGATACCATGAAGGCACAATCAGGATTACACAATACCAGGCAGCTTCTACATTCAAGGACTGAAAGGCTTAGAGAATGATATTCCAAAAGGCAAAGGATCTAAGGACTATAACCAAGAATCATATACTCAGACAACCTAAGCATAATTCTCAAGGGGGAAAAATAGTTATATTTAATAACATGAAGGACTTACAGGCATTCTTAACTTTAAAAAAAAAGCTGAAAAGGAAATTCAATATGCAAATTTGACACTGAAGAGAAGCCAAAAAAAATGCAAATACAAAACTGAAAACTTAAGGGTTTCAATAAGTCTGAATTTACACATTCATAGCTGAGAAAGCATACAAAAGATATCTATGATACCTGAGATGCTTTCAGTATTCAAGATATCTATGTACTTAAGATACTTGAGAACTTTATGACTTATTAGGACTAAGGAAGGCAGGAAGGGAGGGAGGGAGGGAGGAAGGGAGGGAAGGAAGGAAGGAAAGGAAGGAAAGGAAGGAAGCAAGGAAGGATAACAGGTTAGTTTAATATCCAAAAAAGAATGATACAGGAAAGAGGAACACATGGAGAGAAGATAAACGGAGAAATAGAAGGAATTATCTCACAAGTAGAGGTGAATGAGTTATTACAGTGGAGGAGAAAATAGAGATAGGGATGGTAGGTAAGGCTTGAACAGCACTCTCATTGGAATTAATTTGAAGTAGAAAGTGGAAATAACACCCACACTCTTCCAGCGATAGATAATTATTTTACCATTTAGGGAAATAGGAAAGAAAGGGAAATAAGATAAGGGGAGAGATGGAAAAAAAAGGAGGGTGAATTAAGGGAGGTAGTGGTCAAAACCAAAACATTTGTGAACAAGGAAAAACCAAAAGAGAGATAAGGGAAATCAGGGGAAATAAGATGGAGGTAAACCCATAAATATAACTTTGAATGTGAATGGGATAAACTTACCTATTAACCAGAAAAGGATAGCAGAGTGGATTAAAAACAAAAATCTCAAAATATGCTATCTAAAAGAAACACATTTAAAGCAGGGGACACACATAGTAAAAGTAAAAGGCTAGAGCTGAGTCTATTATGCTTCAGCCAAAGTTTTAAAAAAGCAGGAGTAGCTATCATTATCTTAGACAAAGAGTAAAAATTGATCTAATCAAAAGAAGGAAGGAAATTACATCTTGATAAAAGGCACTAACAATTAAATCAATACTTAAACACATATGCACTAAGTGACATACTATCTAAATTCCTAAAGGAGAAATTACATGAGTTATAGGAAGAAAAAGAAAAGAAAATTTTAATAGTGGGGGTCCTAAACCTTCTGTGCTCAGAAGTAGATAAATCCAACCAAAAAATAAATAAGAAAAATGTTAATGAGGTAAAGAAAACTTGAAAAATTAGATATGATAGACCTCTAAAGAAAACTAAATAGGAATAGAAAGGAATATACTTTTTTCTTAGCAGTACATGACATCTTCACAAACAAAATGACCACATAATAGGGCATAAAAACCTCACAAAAAATGTAGAAAAATAGAAATAATAAATGCATCCTTTGCCAACCATGAAACAAAAAAAATTACATTCAATAACAGGCAAAAAAAAAGACTAAAAAGTAATTGGAAACTAAATAATATAATCCTAAAGAATGAATGGCTTAAAGAAAAAAAATCATAGAAACAATGCACTAAAAAGATTATCAAATTAAACTAAAAAGAATGAGAACAAGGAGATAACATACCAAAATGCAATCAGGTGTACTTAGGGGAAAATTTATATTTCTAAATGTTTATATCAATAAAAAAGATAAATATATAGCAAAGAAGACCAAAAAGGAGTAGTTAGAAAGCAGGAGAGCCAGGAGGGATTAATGTTAACAAAAACCTGGAAAGAAGAGGGCATGAAGGAGTAGAAGAGGCAATCAACTGTGCCAAAGGCTTCAGAGAGATCAAGACAGAGTAAGAGAAAGTAGTATATCCTAACTCCCCACTAAATCTCCTTAACAAAGATCTAGAAAATACATTGAATCCTCTCCTAATTCGGAAAGTCAAGTAAAATTCACAGTGAGTCATTTTCCCAACTAATGAGGAAGATGGAGAAGCCTGCAGACATGCTGGAAGAAGACTGACCAGAAACACTCCAAATAGAGCATTCCAGCATCCAGGGACTGAAAGGAAGCTGAGAGTTGGCATTAGGGCACAAAGTTATCCCAGCGGATTTTTCAATTACAGAGTATAGGAACAGGCACAATCTGATACCTGTCACCCACTACTTAGATCTGGGTCCATATAGATAGGATAGGTCACTAGTTGATACTGAGCAAAGAACAAGTTTCCAAAATAAAACTGTGATGTGGTTCTCACTCAAGGACTAGGAAAGGAACTTAGTGGGAGTGCTTTAAGGAAAACTGCAGCAAAAACACTAGGTCCTACCCTCAAGAGGAGGCTACAATTTAGTGGTTCCGAACCTGTTGGAACTCGTAGATGGCTAACAGTGAGAGGCCAGCAGCAGCAATCTCCCGAAACTCCCAACCAAGAATAAGATGACAGATTTAAATCTGGGTAAGGAATATACAAAATTCAGACCAAGAAGTCAGTGAGCAGAATTGGATCACATCACTTGTAAAGCTCTCAAAGTTTGGGAACTCATATTGGGAACCTGAGCTTGAAAGCAACAGAAGGACCAGCAATTCAGACCAGGCATCCTCTCATGTAATAATTACTTTTCCAAATCTAGAATGCAAGACCAAAAGAAAAAAGAAATAATAGTGACTAGAAACCTCAAAGCACAGACCCAAAAGAGAATTATTCAAAAACATCTAGAATACAGAGAAAAAGTATAGCTTAGACAAAAGTCCAAGAATTCCTAAAGCAAAAGTTTAAAAGAGCTAAAAAATTGGTTTAAATTCTCAAAAAAATTGATAAAGGAAAAGTGAAAAGACAGGTCAGAGAGCAAATAAAGATATATATGAAAATAAAATGGAAAGCTTGAAAGAACATCAAAACCTTACTCATAAAAATAACTAGGAGAATGAGAACTGACCAAAGTAAAAAAAATGAGATGATGACAATGATAATGTAAGATGATAGAAAAAAAGACAGGGAATAATTCAATTAAGTCTAAGAATCAATTTCTCAAAAATCATAAAATAAAAATTTTCGGTTATCTTAGAATCAGAAGCCAAAGTAGAAATTAAAAGAATCCAAGTCAACTCCTGAAAGAAACTACAAAGTGAAAGCTCCCAAGAATAACCTAGCCAAAATCCTCCATTCAGAAAGAAAGAATTTCAGTACCAAGAAGCCAGTGTTAGAATTGTACACGATTTAGCAGACAACTGATAGATAGAGAGACTGGAAGAGGAGTAGAGAGATGAGATAAAGGATGTAGGTTTATAACCAAGAATAGCCTACACAGAAAATCTGAGCATAATCCAGAGGGTAGGAGGGGAAGGCAGGATATACTTTAATAAACAAGAGGACTTTCAAGCATTCCTGATGAAAAGACAAGAGTTCAGTAGAAAATATGATATACAAACAGAGAACTCAAGAAGAGTATTTAAAAGAGAAACAGTGAGTAATCATAAGGTATTAAACAAGGTTAAACAGTTTACATTCTTACATGGAGAGAGGATACATGTAGCCCCTCAAAATTCTATCATCAGAGATCATAGAATCTAAATAGTCAGAGGGTCTGGGAGTTAATTCTATTTCCTTTAATCTTGAAATAATAGAAAGGATGTGAAAGAGGAACACACTGAAAGAAGGGAATGGGAGAGGAAGAATAGAAAAAATTATCACATAAATCCTGTGTTAAAAAAAAACCTATACAAAAAAGAAGCAACAGGGGAAGGGAGAAGGGAGATGTTGATACTTAAATCTCACTCTCAAACCAGTCAAGGAATGGAAGACTATGTATGCACAGTTGAATATAGAAATATATCTTATGCAAGAGGGAAAAAGAAAGGAAAGGAGTTACAAGAAAAGAGAGAGAAATAGAGTAAGAGAAAGGGGAGATTAGTTAAAAGCAAAATAAATTTCTAAAGAGGGGGCAGGGAGAAAGAAATGAAAAAATATAAGAGATTAATACAAATTAAGTACTCATAACTGAATATGAATGGGATAAACTCATCTATAAAATAGAAAAAAATAGATGAATCAGAAAACAATTGAACAATGCTATTTACAAGAAACATGCTTGAAACTGAAAGATATGCAAAGTTCAAATAAGAGGTTAAAGCAGAACCAATTATGACTAAACTGAAGTTAAAAAGGCAAAAGTAGCATTCATTACCTGAGACAACACAAAAGCTAAAATAAGCCTAATTAAAGAAATAAACATGAGAACTACAATTTGCAGTTACTATAGACAATGAATAATAGCAATATTAAACATATGTATAAATTGACATAGCATCTAAATAGTTAAAGGAAAAGTTATGAGTTACATGATAGTAAAATTACAAAATTGGGTACCCTCAATTTATCCATTTCAGACAGCTCCAACCAAAAAAGAGATTAAAACATGAATAGACCTTTAGAAAAGCTAACAAGATAGATCTCTGGAAACCGATTAATCAATGGGGAAAAGAAGCATAACTATTTCTCAGCTGGGCATGACACTATCACAAAAAGTGACCATGCATTAGTGTATACAAACCTCACAAACAGAAATATTCCACAAATAATTTTATCAATCATGATACAATAAAAATCATATTCAATAAAGGACCTCTAGAGTAGAGAATAAAAATTAAATGGAAAATGATAACAATACTAAAGAAAAAGTGGGTAAAAGAACAAATTATAGTAATAATAATTTCATTAAAGAGAATGATAATAATAAGACAGCATAACACAATTTCTGGGATTCAGCCAAAACAATAATCCTTGAAAAATGTGTAACCCTAAACAATGAGAAAGAAAAGATCAAAGAACTAAGCACAAAATTAAAAGTAGTTATTAAAAAATTTTTAAATTCCCATAAAATGTCAAAATAGAAATCCTAAAAACTAAGAGATTAATGAAATTGAAAAAAAAAAGTAGGGCCTGTTATTTTTTAAATATATGCCCTATACACTTACAAGAATGCAAACTCAAAAACAAACTTGATTTAAATTTTATATCTACACTATTGTCCATATGGCAAGGAACTCTAAACACAGTAGGAACAACTTTAGCAAAGTTGCAGGATACAAAATACACTCACATAAATCATCAGCATTTTTATATACTATCAATAAAGTCCAATAGGAAGAAAGAGAAGTTCCAACTTAAAGTGACAGCAGACAATATAAAATATTCAGGAATCTACTTGTCAAGAGAACTCAGGAATTACATCAACACAATTACACAAGACATTTTTTCACACAAATAAAGTCAGATTAAACAATTGGGAGAATAGTAATTATTCATGGATAGGCCTAGCTAACATAATAAAAATGACAATTCTGCCTAAAATAATTGACTTATTCAAGTGCCATACCAAACAAACTGCCAAAAAATTATTTATAGAACTAGAAGGAATAATAAGAAAACTCAACTGGAAAAACAAAAAATCAAGTATATGAAGAGAATTAATGGGGGAAAAAATGTGAAGGAAGGTGCCCTAGCTGTACTAGATCTCAAACTGCACTATTAAGCAGTTATCGTCAAAATAATCTCGTACTAGCTAAGAAACAGAGTAGTTGATCAGTGGAAGACATTAGATACGTAAAACACAGTGGTAAATGACCACAGCAATCTAATGTTTGATAAACTCAAAGATAGCAGTTTTGGGAATAAAAACTCACTCTTTGACAAAAATTGTTGGGAAAACTGGAAAACAGTATAGCAAACATCTTAGACCAATATCTCATACCCTATATCAAAATAAGGTAGGAATAAATATATGATTTAGACATAAAGAGTGATATCATAAGCAAATGAGAGAAGCATGAAATAGTTTACCTATAAGGTCTATGGAGAAGGGAAAAAATTATGACCCAACAAGTGTAAGGGTTAAATTAGGAATTTTGACAAAATAAGAGAGCAGCTTTTAATAATTTAACAATTTAGTTTAATTAAAATAGAGATAGTAAAAGAATATAGTAAAATGAATATAGTAAAGGAGGGAAATATAGAAAAGGTAGAGAAAGAAAATTTCCTAATGTCTATACTAGTTATCCTATAATTATTACCTAAAACTGCCTATATCCACCTATAACTAACAACCGCCCCACAAAGTTCCAACCCAATTCCAGCCCACTCAAAACCAACCCAATTAGTGTTTAATTCAACTGCACTTAGGCCTGTCAATGAAGATCAGCCACCTTTCAACCCAGAAAAGGTCAAAAAGCCCTCTAAAGGCTAAAGCCAAAAAGCCCTCTCAATAAGCTCAGGCCTGCCTTAATATTCTAGCAACTAAATGTCAACCACTAACCCAACACACTCCCAGCAGCCAACTTCCCCACAACTGTCAGCCCTGTCAGCAATTGACAGACCAACCAACTCACACTGGCCCCTTTTAAAACCCTTTTTCTACCTCACTACCTGTCCCTATGGTTCCTCTTTCCTGTTTCTATGGTTTCTACTTCCTCTCACTATGGGCTGGTTAATCCCTACACATTCCTATGGTAAGTGGACCTCCAGGTCCCTCATTAAAGAATTTCTTTTTACACAAGTGATAGAGATTATGAAATATAAAATGAAAATTTATTATATATTATTATATATATTAATAT
>NW_025349039.1:0-5579 GCF_016433145.1 Gracilinanus agilis
CATATATATACACAAATATATATATATATATATTTACCTAAGAGAGATAATATGTCATAGTGAAAAAACACAAGGTTCTGAGTCAGGAGACTTGTATACATCTCTAACTTCTGCCACTAGTTAGCACTTAGACTTTAGGCAAGTCACTTACCCTCTTTGAGCTTCAACTGCCTTCTCTGGCAAATGAAAGGGTTGGACCAAATGATCTCTTCAAAGCTTTAAAGTTCTAGAATTCTCCCATTCTAGTTTGGTGTGTCACCTCAGATTCTGTGAACGAAAAATTGCCTTACAGAACAAAGGAGAATAACCTCTGTTAAGATCAATGCAATTGGACACAATTGCTGACAGATTCACTGAGTTATTCATTTCACATGAACTCTTCCTTCTGGAAATGACACTATTGATCTTGGAAGAAGACACTGAACTCTCTGCTCACATTAGACATCTGCTTAGAAAGGAATCCTCTCAGAGAATTTAAGGGGGAAGGGCACTTGCTCATCTTCCTCTCTCACACTAGTCCCTGCCACCATGGTACAAGAGCTCCATTTTTAACTCCTTAGAACTCTCTATACATTTAAAGTCTCTGAATGGATTATAGTTCAGACTAATTTCATAAATGACAGTTAATACAATTTGATATGCAGATGCTCTATGTATCAGCCATAGCTGAAGGTCTCTGTACCTAGACACATACATTTTTTTGTCCCATGTTAAATAAGTAATATTTTTTAATGAAAAATTTTCATCACTTTAGTGGATCTGTGATCCCACAGATTTGGGCCCTCCCTAATGATGGCATAGATAATAACTCATCCAAACCTTCTTATGCAGTGCAAATATTGTCCATGTCTTCTCCCAAATTTTCCATATTGGAAATCCAACAAGTGTGCTCTTGACCTCCCTTTAGAGATCTTGATATGGCTTGGGTACCAATGGAACATCAAGGCTGCCAAACAGTTATCCTTCATCTTTATGCTTGCTACATGATTGGCCCATCTTCTTTTCTGCTTGGCAGAGTGCCTTGCACATAGTAGATGCTGCTCTATCTGGTTTCAACTCAATAGAAAAAGATGCCCCTCCACAGTTAAGCCTCTCCCTTCTAGTCTTATCATTATGCTACTTATTTAAAGCTTTATTGGCACCTCAGCTTCCTCTCCCCTCTGATTGAAGGGCTGGAGGGCAGAGCGCTAAACTGTTTCTGATATCTTCCTTTAGAGAGGGCAGAAACTAGACTTAGCTCACTCTGCATCTTTAACTCAGTCAGTTTTCAACTCCCTGAAATAAGATGCTCTGCACTGGGTTCTCCCAATCACCCATCTCCCCTTCAGCTTTCCTGTCTATTTTTGTGTTATCTTCCTTCATTAGATTGTAAACACCTTGAGGGTGGGAACTGCCTTTTTAAAAAAATTAATTATATCCCCAGCACTAACCATAGTGCCTGGCACATACTTAATAAATGTTTATTGGGTTGAATTCATGAATTGATTTCTTTTATATCTTTCTGATGATGTATGACCCTTCTGCACAATTTTTGGTTGTTAACTTATTGTAGCCTACATCTGTATAGTAATATAGTAATAAGTATTTCCATTGCCCCCTGAGCAATTTTAATTCTTCAGAGATTGTGGTATTTCATGACTCGAAACCATCTAGTATCACTGGAAAGGTACTGATGCTAAAAATATGGGCAGGGAAAAACTTAAGGTCTTTAAGAGCACCATGCAGTCTCCCAGAGGCAATCCAACTGTACTATTCAAAAATATTTGTCAAAAATACACGTACCAACAGGCCAATTCTAAGAGTTGTCTAGAGAGCGCTGAGTTCAGAGTCAGTGGACCTGGTTTCAATCCTAACTTTGTCTCTTACTACCTGAATGACCTTGGAAGAATTACTTAGTTTCTTTGGGCCTTGGTTTCCTCATCTGTCAAATGGGGGAGTTAGACTGGTTGACCTCTCAGACCCTTTTGGGTCTAAGACTGAATTCCTGGGATCCCATGTGGATGGTTAGGGTGAACTCTTTCGAGGGATTCTGAACCTTGCTTAGGAGGCTCTGCAGTGGACTTGGCACAATGTCATCTGAAAAGTGGGAGCATCTGGAGGAACTCACCTTGTAAGGAATTTCTTTAGTTTCCTATAGAATTAAATGTTAAAAGTTTCATATTAAATTAAAACAATGACCTTTTGGCTTTCTCCAAGCTGGTGCCTCTATGCCTTTCCGGTCTTATCTCATGCTACTCCCTTCCACATACTCCACATTCCAGCAAAACTGGACTGTCTCCTGTACTCACCCCACACTTTCCTATCTTGTGGCGTTTGAGCATGATGTTCCCTGTCCCTGGAATAGTTTTCCCTATCCTTTAGCCCTCCCCAATTCAAGGCAGTCCCACCTCCATTTCTACTCATTCTTTAAAGCCCAATTCAGATGCTACCTCTTCCCCTGAAGCTGAATGACCTTCCTTTCCCCTGTATTTCACTTAACACATTGGTCTATTTCTCTCTTCTGCACTTATCAGGGATTGTTTGGTATTGGAATTATCTGCTGTGAGTCTCACTAGAGCAGGGACAATACCTTATCTAAACTGTGGATCTCTTACAGTACTAGATGGTGCCTAGCACAGATCTGTGCACAGAGCAAACACTTAATAAATATTCTGAAGATCACAGATTTAGAATCTGAAGAATTTAGAAGCTATCCAGTTCAACCCCTTCATTTGACAAGTGGAGAAATTGGGCTCCAGAAAGGTTAAGGGACTTGCCTAGGGTCATAGAATTACTAAGAATTTGAACCCAGGGTCTCTGTCTCTAGAGGCCTGGAGTCAGGAAGACTCCTCTTCCTAAGCTAAATTCCAGCCTCTGACACTTCCTAGCTGTGTGACCCTGGACAAGTGGCTTAATCCTATTATCCTGAATTTCCTCATCTCTAAAATGAGCTGGAGAAGGAAATGGCAAAGCACTCCAGTGTCTTTACCAAAAAACCCCAAATAGAGTCTTGAAGAGTAAGACATGACTGAAAAAAGACTCAACGAAGCCTCAGTCTCCAAATTCAATAGCTTATATTGTCTCTAGTTGAATTGTCCTCCATTTTTCCCCATTGCATTTTATAGCATCCAAAATGGTTTTAAATATGTTTAGTTATGTATGAACCCCCTTCAGATTAGATATGCCCTTCTTTGTCAGCCTCCATTCTGATGGTTTCTCAGCATAATCCTTCTGAATCTGACGGGGAATGGATATATGCTGGATTTCTTTTAATCCTTCCTGGTATTATTCCCTGATTGAGAAATTGCTGCATTGACCCCTGGTCCAGGGCCATTCTTCATTCGTATTGTCATTCATTCATTCATCAGGAATTTATTAAGCTCCTACCAGGTACAAGGCATTGTGTAGGCACTTAAAAATGACCATTGAGGTCTAGCTTGGGATTCAGCCAATTATTTGTGCCAAGGGGAAGAAATCTTAAAATAAGTAATTGTTCACAAAACAGTTCCCATTTCTATAGGGCTTAAAATAGACTTTTTATAGTTTGTTTTTAAAATGCATATTAACTTCAATAAGGCGCTAACAAAAATAGTCCAACTATTTCCATACTATTTCTAAATGCTTTTTTCCTTTGTATTTTGATCCTTTTGGTATTTTTATTTTCATAATTGTTGTCAGTATATGTATTGCTTTGATTCTCTCCTATTTTTTACTTGTGCAATAAGATTGCCAAAGTGTTTTCCTTTTAATAATCTTGTGAAGTAGTAAAAATGATATTTCCATTTTACCAATCAAGAATCTGAGATCTAGAGAACCCAAATGACTTGTCCCTGGTCACCTAGCTATTGCATTTTGGAACCAGGACTTGAAACCAGATTTTCTTACCCAGGTGTCCTGATTCCATTTATTGCAATCCATACATGAAGCAGGAATCCCTTCTAGGATATCCTTGGCGAATTGTCATCTAGCACTCCCTAGAAGACCTCTGGTCATTGGACACTTCGTTAAGCAGCCCCTTTCTCCTTTAGACAGTTCTGAATCTTGGGAAGTAGTTTCTGCCCTTCTATGACTTCTTTCCACTATGCTCAATTCTTTCTCCTGGGCCCAACGTCCAGATGACACTTAACTAATTATAGGATTGTGAAGCATGTCATTTTTTCTTTGAACCTTAGTTTCTTCATTCATCCATCCATTCAATGAGCATTTGTTAAGTGCCTCCTATTTGCTAGGTACCATGTTTGTTGTCGTCATCACTGAGTCTGTTCAGTTGTATCTTACTCTTCATAACCCCATTTGGGGTCTTCTTGGCAGAGATCTTGGAGTGGTTTGCCATTTCCTTCTCCAGATAGTTTTACAGATGAAGAACAGAGACAAAAAAGGTTAAGTGACTTGCCTAGAGTTATACAGCTAGTAAGTCTCTGAGGCTGTATTTGAACTCAGCTCTTCCTGACTGCAGGGCCAGCATTCTACCCACAATACCTCATAGCTGCCTACTTGATACATGATAGGCAATAAAAAAATGCTTATTGACTGACTAGATGAAATTGAATATAAGGTAAGAGTACAGCAAATTTGACTAGAATATACAAATAGGGAGGAGTAGTGTAAAAAAGGCCTTAAATGCCAAACAGAGGTGGGAATAATAGTACTGGCTCTACCTACCTCCCAAGGTTCTTGTGAAGAAAAAAGCGTTTTGTAAAACTTCAAGTGCTATACAAATACAAGTTATTATTCAATAAACTCCCAAATTTACAAATGTTATTGAATTCAAATGGATGTTTGGGGCCTGGGGGAGATAAGTGGGAAAGGATGAATGTAGAAATACAGAGAAAACAAGAAAGATAATCAAGATAGACCATATGCAAAGGCAGAGAGAAAAATTTTGCAGATTTTTTTCAGGGTTAATTAGGGAAACTACTCTTTGACACCCTGATCTCTACTTGCCTGTGGGTTTCAGAGTGTAGTCATTGCTCATTGCATTATCTGTAAGTTATTTAGCTATTGACAATAGAACTTTAATTTATTTTTGTCCAACATCTTCAGTCTTCAGCGGTCAGGTTATGAATGGGATAGACATACTGGCTAATGAGGGGAGAATTTATTCTTTGTATTAGAGTGGCAAATACTGAAGCTGAAATATAAATATTTTGGCCACAAAAAGAGAAATCAGGACTCACTGGAAAACACCTTGATGTTGGGAAAGATTGAAGGCAAAAGAAGAAGGGGATGACAGAGGATGAGATGAATAAATAGCGTCAAGGAAGCAATGGATATGAGCTTATGTTTTGAGAGACAGTGGAGAATAGAAGGACCTGACATGGTCCATAGGATCACAAAGAGTTGGATACAACTGAATAATAAAGTCACAGTGGCAATGATCAGAGCAATATTATTACTATAGCTAGCATTTTTAGCACAATATTAAAGAGTAATGGTGATAATGGACATCCTTGCTTCACTCCTGATCTTATTGGGAAGGCTTCTAGCTTCTCCCCATTTCAGCTTACATTGCTGATGGTTTTAGATAGATGCTATTTATCATTTTAAGAAATGTTCCAGGGGGCAGCTGGGTAGCTCAGTGGGTTGAGAGCCAGGCCTAG
>NW_025349040.1:0-1866 GCF_016433145.1 Gracilinanus agilis
ATATATATATATGTAGAATACTAGAGAAACTACACCTAAAAGATCTTTGGTATCTTCTTTATTATGACCATGTATGTGACATCCCTGGGCCTTAGCTCCCTTATTGGTAAAATGAAGGAACTGAACAAAAAGAATTCCAGGAATCCTTCTAGCTCTGAATTTGTAGTCCTATGATCTTAATGGTTTTGTTTTTATTTATTTTTAGAAGAGACCTGCAATTTTATTGTTAGGGGGATCTCTTGGTGAAATAATTCCTCTATAAAACTAATTGAACAATTGGTCTACAACTTACTTATAATCTTAGAGAGTTGACTAGGGCACTGACAGCTTCCTGGTCTCATTGTTCATTAGTTCTTAATTCAATTTTCAAACAATATAGTTTCTCAATCAATCAAAGTATGTATTAGTTGCCTACTGTGTACCAGGCAATATGTTAGGCATTAGGGATATAAATACAAACAGTCCCTGCTTTTGAAAAGCTTACATTCTACTAGAGGAAGACATGTATATAAGTGTGTATAGAATATATATATATATAGTACATATAATATATAATGTCTATATATTATATAACCCTATGAAAATAATTACAAATTACATATAATATACATTCTATTTACTGAATAAAAAATAAATATAAGATCATTAGGAAAGCAGCACAAATTGGGGTGATCAAGTTTAGAAGGTGGTGCTTAAATAGTGAATCTTGAAGGAAGTGAAGGATTCTCAGGGGCAGATGGAAGAAAGAAGGGTATTCCAGACATAAAGAATGGATGACATGCAAAGGCACAGAAAGAGACTGAAAAATCTAGGTAAGATGTGATGAGGGCTTAAGGATGGTGGCTGAATGAATAGAAATAAAGGAGACAATGGACGCAAGAAATGTTATGGAGGTAGAAATGGCAAAATTTGGCAATTGATTGGACATATGAGGTGAGGACAAGTCAAAAGTTCAACATAATGCTGAGGTTCCAAACTTGAGAGATTAGAGAAATGGGGGTGCCTTTGACAGGACTGGGAAAATTGAACTGGAGACTGAGAGGATGGTTTCAAGAATATCTATTGTATAAAGCAAAGAACAGCTGGAATGGAGATGTCCTACTCTAGAGAATTAACCCGAAATGTTCTGCTCTAGAGAATTTACCCAAGATATGTGAGAACCAGTTCTGTAGTCTCTGAAACAGAGTCAGGTCCCAAGTGAATCTTGTCAGTTCTCTCATACCTTCATAACAAGCAAAACTGTATAGTTTTTTTAAGACAAGAAATGTAGTAGGGAGCTGCTCTCTTCCTTTTGTCTATCATTCTTCTGAAATATGTTCAGTGATTCTTTTGATGACAATAAAATTGTAGATATGCATACTGCAACATAAACAGAATAGAGCTTATCACTATATATACACATAAATACACATATGAAATGTATATATGCACAGAATATAACATATATACATTGTTTATAATGTATATATTTTATATACAATCTATTTATGTCATATACTGTGTACATATGTATTTATATATAAGAAATATGTGTATTTTCTAATATATACATATTGCATATATGTATATATACTTTATATGTATATAAAATATACATTTATATGTATATAAAATTTATGCCGTGTATATATACATTTATATATAACATATATGCTTTATAGGTATGTAAAATATATGTTATATATCATATATAACATGTTTTATATATGTACAAATACATTTCTATGTGTGTGCAACTTATATACATTTCTATATAACATATATACAACATATATACATTTTATATGCATTTCTATGTATATACAACATGAATACATTTTATATACATAGCCAAAGGACTATACTATAGTATTGATTCCAAAATGG
>NW_025349041.1:0-2306 GCF_016433145.1 Gracilinanus agilis
AAGTTTATGGAGAAGAACATCAAGTTCATCAATGAGACTAAGGACTTAGCAATCCAATGCTATCTACATCTTCATCTATGCCATGCCCATTTATATCCATAGACTAGGTCCAAACAAGACCATGTCATCAGCACTGCATAGTGTGTTGCTCATTGCTCACAGTCTCAGATTAATCCATCTCATACTCATTAATATTGTAGACAAACTATACAGTACTCCAAGAACTACACATATGAAAAATTCTTCCTTGAATACTCAATAGGTCTAATACTTAATGTCTCCTGCAAAGAAGATCAGACTCACCAGGCCATATCTTAATATTTTATCACATTTTGGTGACAGCTCAGAGTAAAGACTATAAGGAACCTCAGAGACTATAAGGAACAAGATGACATCCTCATCATCAAACTCCAGAAGGGATAAGAACTCAGAATACAAGCTTATGCTAAGAAGGCTTCATCAAGGAATAGCAGAGATGGCCTTTAAGCCCCTGATAATGTGTAGTGGCATTCAGTTGATCCAAGTCAGAAAAATGGTCAAAAAGTAAGATAGAAGATGAAGACTATGTTCCCTAAGATCCCAGTGGGGCATAAGAGAGGTTCTATTACAACAGGGAGTCCTGTGTCTCTCTGCACCCTGAAATTATCATCTCTCTGCTTTATCAGGTCAGAAGATGCTCAGTGATCTCCATAATTAGCCATGAGATCCAGAGTGATGCTTAGTTAGCCACAGTCATTTCTATCAAAAATGGGGAATAGCTAGATTTCTAGACTGAGCCTCTTGTTGCCAGGAAGAGGACTAAAATAGTTGTTGAAATTCCTGGCTAATATGTAGATTTAGAGCCCACTGCCAGCCTAAGGTATTGTTAACCTAGTCATGGAAAATGGGCAGAGTGGAGCACAGAGAATTTTATTATCATCCCTCAGGTTTCCTCTGGCCTTCTTGGTTTGACCTATTCCCTTGGAATGAATAATGATTAAAAAAACCTTTCCTCAGTATGGATCAGCAAAGGTTTGGGGAGACTTGATAAGTGGTCATATCTTTATTAAATTATTGTTCATTCGTTTCATTGGCGTCAGACTCTTGATGATCCCATTTGGGGTTTTCTTGGCAATGATTTTGGAGTGGTTTGTCATTTCCTTCTCCAGTCATTTGACAGATGAGGAAACTGAGGCAAATAGAGTGAAGTGACTTGTCCAGGATCACACAGCTCATCTGAGGCCAGATTTGAATTCAGGTCTTCCTGACTGAGGTTGGGGCAAGACACTCTATCCACTGGGTCCATCTTTATTAAGTTCTGGTATATATTTTTTAAACTCCTAATAATAATTGTTATGGATAGATTGGGACTTTAGTACATCTCTGCTTTGACTCCCTATGTTGTCAGTATTATGGGAAAATATCTTTTCTCAAATGCTATCAACAGCCAAAGAAGGAACTGTTGGAGTCTGATTGCAGAACAAAGTATGCCATTTTTCACTTTATTTCCTTCATGAGATTTTTATTGTATGAGTGGTATATGTCTTCTTTCACAGCATGAGGAATGTGGAAATATATATTGCCAGCACTGGTATAACCTTTATCAGACTTCTTATGCCTGAGGGAGGGGAGGGGAGGGAGGGAAAGAGGAAGACATTTGGAAATGCAAAATGTCAGATAACAATTCTCAAAATTTGTTTTTACATGTGATTGAAAAAAATTTTTTTTTTAGTTTTTAAAAAATCTCTTCTCCAGGTTGAAGACACAATCTTTCCATAGTAGGTTACTTTATTTCTCATTCCAGAGATGAGCCTTGTTAGGCAGGATGTTTTCCCTTGATGCCAGGGAGCTAGATTCTCTGCTGTACTTTGAAGTATCCCATTCTAGCCCACAGTTCCCCAGGATAGACCCACTGCTGTCACAGCCACAAACCACTATTGATGCCAATGGTCACTTAGTTGGGAAAAGAAAGCATTTCTCAATAATTTCTTGATGAGGGTGGATTGCTCCTTGTAGCAGGAACAATATGCTGAACCCTCCCCCAAGCAAGTTCAGATGATTTTTCCCCCAAAGGTATTAATAGCTTCCTCAAGACTTGCTTGGTGGGGGCAGCTAGGAGGTTCAGTGAATTGAGTCAGACCTAGAGACAGGAGGTCCTAGGTTCAAATTTGACCGCAGACACTTCCCAGCTGTGTGACCTGGGTAAGTCATTTAACCCCCATTGCCTAGCCCTTACCATTCTTCTGCCTTGGAACCAATACATAGTATTGGTATTTAAAATAAATAAATAAATAAATAAATAAAAATTTATATATATACATACATAT
>NW_025349042.1:0-5259 GCF_016433145.1 Gracilinanus agilis
GGAAGGAAGAGAGGAAGAGAGGGAGGGAGGGAGGGAGGAAGGAAGGAAAGGAAGAAAGAAAGGAAGGAAGGAAGAAAGGAAGAAAGGAAGGAAAAAAGAAAGAGGAGGAAGGAAGGGAGGAAGGAAGGGAGAAAGGAAGGAAGGAAAGAAGGAAGGAAGAAAAATATTCTGTGTTTTAACTTATACAAGTAAGAATGGATGATTTCCTTATACTTTGGCAAGATATTATGGATGCATATTACTTGGCAAAAGCACAATTACCTGAGGAGGAGAAAGAAGAGAGAAGAGAAAAATGAAAAGGCATGTGAGGTTCTAGAGTAAAGTCCTGACTTAGTTAAAGAGAGTGATCAATGCACAAATCATCTACACTCTCATCTAATTCAGTTCCCCTCCCCACTACAACTCTCAGACATTTTCATTAACTTGGAATAGAATATAAAGAAAGATTCTGATGCTCTAAAAATGTCATTTAACCCCATGCAGGGTGTCCTGGCCAGAGCTAAATTTGGTACAAGAAAGAAGCAGAAGCAGAGTGGTGTTGTGAGAAAAATCTTCACTTTGGAACTCCCAGGCTCTAGACTGACTTGAACCTCACAGAAAGCTCTCCGCACTGCTGCCCTTGTTTCCTTATCAGTAAAGCTCCAGGGCCTAGAGTAGACGACCTTAGAGCTGTCTAGCAGTTTGAAATAGATGATCAAAAGGGAACAGGAGGGGCCAGGATTCTGCAATGGTGATTCTACTCACTCATTTTTCCATCTCTCATACAATTCCCATTTATGTCCACAGTATGTGAACTACATAAAGGTGAGCCCCCAGCATCATACTGTGCAGCCAGAGCAACACCTTGCTCATAAGCTATTCCCCAAACAGCATGTATGTGTATATATAATGCACATTGCACACTTCTCTTTCCATATTTTTGCATATGTGTGCATCAAACATATAGATGATGTATGTATGTATATAAATACATGCATATAAATATCCAGATATCTTGTGTGGGGAATATATGTATATATGGAATATTGCTATTATTGTTCAGTCATTAAATCATTTCCAGCTCTTTATGATATCTTATAGAATTTTCTTGGCAAAGATACTGGAGTGGTCTATAATTTCCTTCTTCAGGGGATTAAGGCAAACAGAGGATAAGTGACTTGCCCAAGGTCCCATAGCTACTAAATGTCTGAGGTCGAATTGGAACTCAGGTCTCCCTGACTCCAGAGCCAATGCTCTATCCACTGAGCCATATAGCTGCCTCCTATATAATATGAACGTACATACATATGTACATTTCTCTGTTTCTATGAATTTGCTCGAGCTGTCTTCATCCTTGCCATGCCTGGTGTTTATTGCCACCTCACCTTTGCCTCAAAATCCCAAGATTTTTTCAAAGCAAAGAAACAGGTGCCACTTTCTAAACAAGGTCTTGCCAGATTTCTTGCAGTGAGTATTTTCTCTCTTTTGAACTTGTGTTGGATATTTCCCCTCCCTTTATCCTACACATAATTTGGACTTCTTGAGGAAAGACTTGTATTTTTGTCATTGATTAACTGATTGGCTATATTTTTTCACTTATCCTTAAAATGGATTATAAGCCCTTTGAAGATAGACTTCTATTTTTGTCAGTGCCTATCCCAAAATTGATTATTTAGCTGAAATAATTTTTCACCTGTCCTTACATGGATTGTAAGCATCACAAGAGCACCGTTTTCATTTTTGTCTTCATGTCCGTGGTCCTGCTTATAACCAGTATTTTAAAATGTATGGTGAATGAACTGATTGGTGATTGGGAGCTGTTTGCTCCACTTCTGAAGGAGAATTGAGACAGCTCAGAATCTATGATCCTGGCAAAGACACTTCTGAGCTCTTACTAATATCTACGATGTGTGCTATATCAAGCCCTCCAAACACTTTCCATGACGCCTAAGAAAATGTAGCAAGCTCCCATATAATTTAATTCACTAGAAAGATGTATTTTTATCTAGTTATACCTCTAAATTTTTCCTTTATTGCTTTATTACTGCAAAAGGCAATTGATGATATTGCAGAAGACCTTCATACTTTGGTAAAGAAGGATGAACTGGAAAGTTCTGTCGGGTAATTTCAACCTTTTTAGTGATGAAATTTCATCTCTTCTACAACCTGGTGAAATATTAAGCTTATATACTCCAGATCATCTCAAATTGGTTTGTATCTTTCCATAGTGAGGGAGAGGCTTGATTGAGTCACCAGAATCTTAGAAGATTAAAGCAATATTAAAGTAGTCCAGTGCCTTCAGGCCAACCACAACCTCAGGCCACCTTAGTTTATGCTTTCTGGTTACTGTTTCTATTAGTCTCTACTGGCAATAGAATGTCTATTTTGAGGCTTCTAGAGAAAATTATGTTTCCAAATAAAAAGTCCTCAAAGTAAGCAATTACTACTGCTGCTAATAGTTGTTGTAATTTAGTCACTTTTCAGTCATATCTGACAATTCAAGCAAAGGTGAGGTAGTAATGCACTCTAGGCAATAGCTGGGCAAAGTCACAGAAGCAAAAACTATTCATTTCAGATTTTCTTGGCAAAGAGACTGACGCAGTTGGCCATTTCCTTCTCTAGTTACAGATGAGGAAACTGAGGCAAAAAGGATTAAGTGACCTGCCCAGGGTCACACTGCTCTTAAATGTTGGAGGTCAGATTTAAATTCAGGAAAATCAGTCATCCAGACTCCAGACTCAGATTTCTATCCTCTGTGCCATCTAGCTGCCCACTGGTAATAGTATTCAATTCAAATCAACAAGTATTTGTTAAAGACTATGTGTTGGGCACCATAGAGAGGTGAAGGAGAAAACAATCGCTTTCCTTATTCTGTTTAGAAGTATAGAGCACATATAGATATAAGTAATAAAAAATAAATTGGTAGAAAAAAAAACTAACTGGAGTGCTGAGTAAAGACCTCCTGTATATGATATTTGAGCTGAGGTTTGAAAGGATTCCAAGAGGCAGAGAACATTCTGGGCATGGGGTACAGATTTTTAAAAGACGCAAAGGCAGGAGATAGAATTTTGTGTCTAGTTTATTTGGAGTAAAGAAGAAATATAAGAGAGAGTAATGCAAAATCAGTCTGCGAAAATATCCTGAAGCCAGACTGTAAAGGACTTTAAACATCAGAGAAGTCTGCAATTTATTCTAAAGAGATAGGAAATTACTGAAGCTTCTTCATTAGGGAAAGAACATGGTTAGTACTGTGATTTAGGAAAATCAGTTTGGTGCTATTTAAAGGCTGAATTGGAGTAGAGAGAAATTGGAAACGGACCAATTATAAGGTTATTGCAATAATCCAGGTATAAAATAAAGAAGGTATGGTCGTCCTTTTGGGAAAAGTGAGAAAGGAAGAGATGAAAAGAAGTTGCGGAAGTAAAATCAATAAGACCTGGCATCTTATTGGATGTAGGAGTGAAGGAGGATGAAAAGTTGAGGATGGTTGGGGATAGGCGTACCCTGATGCTCCCAACAATTCCATGAGGCCAGTTTAACATGTAATATCAATCCCATTTTACTGATGAGAAAACTGAAGTGTACAATAATCCCTCTCTGAGATCATGAATGGTTTAAGAAACCCATAATTTGAGCCATTTACAAAGATTCATACCTTCTAACCTAAGGGTAAATGCAAAAGATTCTTTCTCCAGTAGAAATGGAATATTTCTACCTTCAAAGTAAGCCTATTTTGGAATTTTCTACTTTCTAAAAACAGTGACTGCCAGATGTGTTTTTGCAACACTTCAGGTTGTCTCCAATTATCTCAAAGGAGAGTTATTAAATTCACAGAAATTCATAAAAGCTAAGTGAGTTCCAATTTAAATGGAATATATACTTTAAATAGCTATAGGACATAAAGAATTTTGACAGGGCAGGAAGAGTATTTTAAAAAAAAAACAGAGAAAGCAATAGGACCTCAGCTCTTACAGATTATAGGGAATTTGTGTTGCAAGATACTGAGATTTGATCACTGCCATGAGGATAGGCATTGTCTAATCTTTCTCAACTCCTGAATGTGTTATCTGCCTTTACCATAGTAGAGATTTTCAGGAGAATGGAATAGAGAGGGCACGAAGATATAGGTCTCTTCTGGTGTAATGAGATTTAGTGAGGCCAATTTGGAAGCAGCCTCCTCAGACACTGCAGGTTAGATAATTTTGACAGCTTGTTTTTTTAATGCAAGGAAATGTACTTTTAGAGAAAATACATTTTTCCTGTTAGTTTACCTATCTTGTAATAATATCAAACATTCATCTCATCTTATTTCTTTAAAAAAAAACAGGAGAAGTGGGGAGTTAGAGGCAGACGAATATAGATTTAGAGCTTCTGATCCATTATTTTCATTTTATAGGTGAGGAAACTGAGACCCATGAAAATTAGTTACCTTTCCCAAGGTCACATGAGTGGTAATCTTCACAGGCAGAATTTGAATTCAAGTCATTTGACTCTAAAATCTAGTCCTTTTTTCACTGCCCAGCGTCGTTGTGCTACAGGAATTGATTGGATTTCTGTTATGCAGAGAATAGTGGCATGGGTGACAAGTTGTTGGCTTTTGAGATGAAAGGATCTGGGTTCAAGATTTCTTCTGATACTTTCTATTTTTGTAATCCCTGTCGTAAATTACATTCTCTCACTGTCCTAAGATTTACCTGCTCAGTCATATGTGATGGTACGCCCCCTTTAGACTATATTTTGTAAGTCGTAAGGAGCAAATACATGCAACATGAGGCCTTTTAAATATGAATCATTTCATACCTTATAAAGGATTTGAGGTTTAAGTAAATGAACTGAATTCATAAAGCCCAATAGAGACAACGAACTTGTTAGAGCATAGACTAGTTAAGTATCTTTCCACTATTCACTCATCTGCAGAAACAAACAAAACATTAGAATTATAAAACTGAGGAACCTTAAAATATCAAGTTATTTGACATTATTGGGCCAATGGCTACCTGCCAGTTATGGACTAGCCTGCAGAAAGGAAGATGTGAAAACTGTGCTTGAGGGCAGGTAGGTGGCTCAGTGGATTGAGAGCCAGGCATGGAGACAGGAGGTCCTAGGTTCAAATCAACCTTCAAATACTTCCTAGCTGTGTGACCCTGGGCAAGTCACTTAACCCTAATTGCATAGCCCTTACTTTTCTTCTGACTTGGAACCAATACTTAGTAGTGATTCTAAGATGGAAAGTAAGAGTTTAAAATATTTCATATTATATTATATTCTTATATATTTTAT
>NW_025349043.1:0-7467 GCF_016433145.1 Gracilinanus agilis
ATATATATATCTTTATTATTAAAGAGTTTACTAACTCTTTAATATGATGATTAGTTATTATATCATCTCAAGAATCCTTAAGGGTAATGTTGCTGAACTTAAGTAAAAAGGTCATATATTGCCTTAGAAAACCACAAATAAACATTATCTATGTCATATTTCATTTTCCTTTATTTCGTTAAACATTTCCCAATTATATTTCAATCTGCATCCAGCCAGATGAGTTTGACCCTTCTGATAGAATTCTTGGTCCCATCACCAACCCTCTTATCTTCATCCTTCTGAGTAATTTTAAAAATAATATAATAATATAATATTATTTTTTAGTTTTATGTAATATATCACTATATTCAAATAATTATTTGAAGAGGATAGAGGATTTAAGACTGAATTTGTGGCAAACCGTAGTTGAAAAGTAAAGATTTCACCCAATCATTTTCATCCATAAAACCAACAAACACCATTACTCACCTTGATCAATTTGTCCCATAATTTGACTGTATTGATTAGTTATTTTCACTCTCTGGAGTTATGATTTCATTGAAATGAGCAGCTGTTTTTGCCTTATGTAGCTACAATCTTCACATACCCATTGCTAACCCTTCAGTAATATAAAAGCTCAAAATCTTGAATGTTCCTTAAGCAGATTAGTACCATCTAACATCTGAAGAAATCTTCCCTTATATTCAATAACCTCCACCATTATGCCATTTATGAAAATAAATACTAACCCTTTGACCTTAAAAATCAAACTAAGATGAAATCTAATAAAATTGGGCATTAGGGTAAATGAAAATTAGGCTGTGAGCCTAAAGGAAATGGGATATGCCTTTTGTGTTTACTTTCCTTTGTGGTTTGTTTTCATGAAAATCTGTGTTTTGGGGAAGGATTCAAACTGTGTTTATTTCAGGAAGATGCTTATGCTCCTTTAGTGATACTCTCAGCGAGAAAAAGAGGTGGTAAGTGGGCAGAGAAGGAAAATATGGATAGGGCCCACATACAGTCAGTGGGTTGAGGAGAATGATTCTTTTGGGGATATATTAAAAGGAGGAACACTGATACAGTGTGAAGAAAACCAGATCTGCATTTCAAAGATCTCAGTTCATCTGTTATCTCTGATATTTACCAACTATGTATTCTTAGGCAAGTTTACTTCCTTATGCCTCAGTTTTCTTATGTGTTAAATGAGAAAATTGGACAGCAATTTTTCATTTAAAAATATAGAAAGGTATGTGAGGGAGTGCCATAGATGTGAAATGTTGCATGCATTCTCAGATGAGGTCATGGTGCGATTAGTTTTCCTTGTTTCGTGTTTTTTAAGAGCTCTCTCAGAGTGGGTCTGAGAGTATTTTCTAAATATTTATATTTTAAAAACCAAAAAGATCAACAAAGCCTTTTTTAAAAATTAAATGAAGGAAATAAAATATACAGAATTTCCAAGGAAACCAATTATATTAAAATAAGGTTATCACACTATGTGGGTTTTTTTTAAGGTTTATGAAATGCTAGCTAGGTTCAGAATCCTAAAAGTAAGTGATCTCTAAGGTTCCTCTCAACCCTAAAGCTATGGTCCTAGGATCTTCTTCTTGATTCATTGATGTATTTGTTGATTGATTGAAAAAGCCTCTGGTTCTCCCTCAACCCACTTTTATGGCCAAAGGATCATACAAGGTCAGAGTAGGAAGGGACAGTAGGGCAGTGTGAGGTCACCCAGGCTACCTCCTGCCTTCTCTAGCACTGACCACAAGTGAGTGGTCAATCAGTCTGAGGCATAATGGGGAGTAAAGATGAGGAAATACCAATGGTGGCATAATCTATTTCCACCTTGTCTCTCGAAAGATTAGAAATATAGCATTTGTCACAACGCATTTTTGTAACATTTCCATAATTGTACATATTTGTTTCAAGGAAACACCTTAAAAAACTGCTTAGAACTAATCTTAACTGAAACATTTTCATGCATGGCACTGCCCCAGGAAAGGAGCTCAACAGGGAAGTCCTGAAGTTTTTTCCAGTTTACTTCTACCCACATTATTGGCTAAGTATCTTTGATATTTCCTTAAAAAGAAAAATAAACTGTTTCCCCTATTTTTTTTATTCTTGGGGACAATGAGGTTCAATTTGTACTTCCTCTACTGTATTCAGATTTATGGCATTTGGTTCAGTTCAAAGCTTACCATGCAATACAATTGCCCTTGTTGAGGACAGGGGTCTGTTCCCATTTTTGTCTTTCTATCTCCAGCACCTGGCACAGCACCCAGTCCACAGTAGATTTTTAATGAATGTTTGTTGACTGAACACCAGGCATGTTGTTCAGAGCTAGAGATACAAAAGGAAAAACAGAAACATTTCTTGGTCTCAGTTTCCTCATCTGTAAAATGGAGATGATAAAAGTACCTTCCTTTGGGTATCAAATGAGATAACATGTAAAGAACTTTGCAAATCATAAAGGGCTACATAAATGCTATTTATAATAATAATTATTATTACTGTTAAAGAACAGTTCACCTATGAAGCAAAATTTAAAAGAAATAATCATTTGCAACTGGATTATCATCGAATCATTGAGCTAGAGCTAGAAAGTCTTTCAGAGGTCCAATCTTCCCATTTTAAAGATGAGAAAACCAAAGTCCAGGGCAAAATAAGCAAGGTGGTGTCAAAGAGAGAATGTGAACCCAGATTATCTGATGATGGGATCACGCCTTTCCCTTCTGTACCACAAATCAGCTGAAATAAATGTATGTAAACAATACTTTTAAACTTTTAAACTCCTCCTTTGGCACTGGGCTTGGACCTTGTAAAGGAAGAACTAATTAAACCCATATTTCATGACAAAGGAAGAGTTTCGTTTCTTGAGTTTCTTAATTTTAATCAATTTTTAAGTAAGAAAACAATCTCAGTCAAGACCCCAAATTTTACTTTTGACCCTGTACTGACTAGGTCTGATTCATTATCACCTTTAGCAACAGCCTCTTTGGTATTTCTTCTGTCTTAACTTCCTAGCAATAGAAGGGCAGTGGAGTGGAGCATATGGCAGAATAAAGCCACAGAAGTAGATGGTGTTTTTTTCTATTATGTTTTCCTTTCTATCTTTAGTACCCGGTATTTTGGCTGGACCATAGTATATTATCAATAAATACTTGTGGGCTGATTTCCTTTTAGAAGGTGCTCCCTAACTTCAGTTTGATTGCCCTATTTCCAGATGGAGGGCCCTTTGGCAGAGTGGACAAAATTCTGCCTTGCTCTGAGATTCACATATCCTTTTATGATAGGAAGGAGAACGGAGCTGCCATTTGCAAGAGCATCCTATGATCATCAGGGTCTTACACTTATCTTCTAAGGGAAAAGGGCTGCAAGAAGGAGAGGAGAGGAGAAGTACAGCCCAGCACAGCAGAGGCCAACACTGAATTCATTTTGTGATTTTCTTTGTTACAACTGAGAATTCAATCTGAAGGAAAAGGCTAATTTTGGTACTTCCTCCACATCCCAGAAATGACTATGATGCAAGGCCAAAATCCCTCAAAAATATTTTAATAATTAATAAACAAAACTCCTAAATTAATACTAATTAGATATTATAATTTAGATAAATAAACAAACATATATATATATATATATGCTGACCTTACGGAGTTTACAAACCAATGGGAAGGAAATATGCAATACAAATAAATTGTGCATAACTACTAATATGGATTCCCAATAAAAACTAGTCATATGGTCAAATTTAAAAGGTGATTGTTCCATTTTCCAATTTTTCTTCCCTTCTTGCTTTCCCTCGTCAATAATCTGTTGGTGAAGCTTAGAGAAAAACAAACCAGGAAGCCTGAATTTAAGATTTACTGCTCTCTCATGACCAGGATATGGGATGAGGAGGAATCAGGTTGGCTTTGTTTTATTTTGTATTGATTAAATCACCTATGAAAAGGATAAAAAAAAAAGGAGGTAGAGAGAGACTCATCTTTGTGAGCGCTTCATCTTCTAGTATTTAAGACTGTGTCCTGTAGCTTTGATTTGATGGTTATCCTTGACATGTCAAGAATCTGTGTTTTTCAACACGTGAGAACTCCCAGGACGGAGATTCCCCTCAACAGTGTAGATGCGACCCCAAAATTATTTTACCATCTTAGAGAGTTGTCTGAGACTCAAGGAGATTAAGCAATTTGACTATGGTCAAACATATGTATTATATGTAATATCATGTTTAACATAATGTATGATATATAAACTATAATATGTATGTGCAATAAATAAATACATATGTATATATAATTTATATATGTATGTACATATATATATGTAAGTATATGGAGTTCAAAAGACCTGGGTTCAAAATCAACCTCAGACACCTTCAAGCTCCATGACACTGGGCAAGTCAATTTCTATCAGTATCAATTTTCCTCTCTGTAAAATAGGAATAATAATAATAATACCTACCTCCCAGGGTTGTTGCGAGGATCAAATATTATATTTTTAAAGAGCTTAGAAGAGTGACTGGAATATAATAATCACTATATAAATGCTGGCTATATTATTATTAATCGTGATTATTATCAATATCCATTTTTCATTATTAATTATTATTAATATTACATTAGACAATTTTGGATAGAGATCTGGACCTTGACTTGGGAAGATTTGAGTTCAAACTCAGTCTCAATCACCTACTAGCTGTGTGGCCCTAGACAAGTTTCTTTACCTGACTGCCTCAGTTTCCTCATTTGTAAAATGGGAATGATACTAGCATCTACTTTCTAGGGTAGTTTTGAGGATAAAATTAGTAATATATGTATATATATTTTTATTGATTATATATACATATATGTATATATAGGGAGAGAACACTGAAAATTTTCAAGTGCTATATATATATATATATATGTATAAGGTGCTGGCTATCATTATTAGCATTGTTGTTGTCATTGCTACCATTATTATTTGTTTTAATCCTTATCTTCTGTCTTAAAATTAATAGTAAGTATTGGTTCCAAGGCAAAAGAATGGTAAGCGCTAAGTAACCGGGGTTAAGTGACTTGTCTAAGAATTGTCTGAGGCCATATTTGAACCCAGAATCTCCTCACTCCAGGCGTAGTTCCATTGAACCACTTAGCTGATCCTATGATGATGATCATGATGATCATGATGATGATGATGATGGCCAGTAACAAAGCAAATGATAGATCATTATGAGCTCTTTCTTGCTATACTGCATTAAAATTATAGTATTCCCCAAATTTAAATCACATTTTTAAGGAAAATAACAATAATAATGGTATTACATAAATCTTCCATCTATAAAGGGCTTAAGGTTTATAACATACTTTCCATATAACAATCGCATGAAGTAGTCCATACAGATGATTATTTAGCTCTATTTGGAAAATGAAGAAATTGAGGTTTAACAAGGACTTAATGGCATGGAAGAAATTATGCCAGGTTCTGGGTCAGACAAGATAATTTGAACTTTGGTTTTTCCACTTATTATCTGTGTTATCTGTGGCACAGGATTATAAACTTAGAACAAGAATGGACTTTGAACGCCAAAAAGCCCAACCACATCCTAGTTTTACAGATCAGGAGACTGAAGCTCCAAAAGACTGAGACTTGTCTTTACAATAAGTATTTGAGGTAGTATTTGAACTCAGATCTTCCTGCCCTCAGTGCCCATTTCTCCTCTCTGTGCTTAGTTTTTTCATCTATAAAAAGAGAAGATTGTTCTTGATAGACACTGAAGTCTGTTCCACCTCTGTGTTGTAGATGTTATGATCCTAGGAGCAATATTTTCCCCATGCTCAAATAGCTCCTAATTTTTAGATCACAGAATCACAGCATTTAAGACTTAGAAGAAAATTCAGATGTCATCTAGTCAAGCCCATCCCTGTAAAAGAATCCCTCCTGTAAATTAGCTTTGCTTGAATTATTCTCAGAAGGAAGAACATACCATTTACAAAGCAACCCATTCCATTTTGGATAGCTCTCCTTGCTGGAGACGGGCTAAATATCCAGATCTCTGGATTCCAAATCCAATATTATTTTCCACCAAGCTATGTTCCCTGCTTCCTATAGCTAGGTATAATAATTAGTCTTTTCTTTTTAAGGGGAGGTGACAATTGGAATCATCAAATACCTTCCCTTTCATTCAAAGTACAATGACAATCATTGACCCACAAATCAAAGTTAGATGCTTTCATCTCTGCTCTATATAACAGGATATATAAAGGAAAAGGAAGGATATGACAGTTTCCAGCAGCCTGTGAGTCATTGAGACTATTGCTTTGCTCATTATAAGAATAGAAGCATTATCGAGATATAATCTGAGATCCAGAAATGCAAAGTCAATGGGTTGGTTGCTCATAGACATTCAGTGATTTCTCTATGAAGTGTCTCCTTAGATGCTGTCAAATGAAATGACCTCAAAGAACGATGCTATGTAGTCTAGGAAATCAAGGCATTTATATATATTTCACTAACACATACATGGTAATTATGAAGATAAAACAGAATAATTAAACTTTAAAGGGATAACCTTATTCTCTTTCTTCTTCATCCAGCCACATAAAGGGAAAAAAATTAACTACGTCTCCTCCATCTTCTCTCTCAGCATCCATCTCCCTTCTCCTGCTATGTTTGTCTCTCTGTCTCTGTCTCTGTCTCTCTGTCTCTGTCTCTGTCTCTGTCTCTCTCTCTGTCTCTCACTCTCTTCATTTCTCCTTCTCTCTATATGTCCCTTTCCCCAACTCTCTCTCCCTTTACCTCATCTCTCCTCCCTTCTCTTTCTATGTGACTGTTTCTGTGTTTGTCTCTCCCCCCCCCCCATGCCTCATCTCCACCCTCTCTCTCCCTTTCACCTTTTCGCTCTCTCTTTATGTCTCTCTGTCTGATTCTCTGGCCTCCTCTCTTCTTAATCTTGCCTCATGCCCTGTTTCTCTAGCCCAGTTGGCAATGTCACAAAATCACCCAAATGCCCTGTAAAATCTTTAAGCAATTTTGATCATCATCATCATCATCATCCAGTATTCTCTTCCCAGCAGTCTGTTGTCAGAACTTTTGTTGTTGTTGTTGTTGTTTTGCTGTTCCTTTTCCCACTGTGGCTATAGAATTCCTCCATTTCTTGACACCTAAGCTATAGGTAGAGTGGAAAAGGCACTGGACTTGAGTCTTAATTCTATCTGTGACACTTACTTACTCATCTGTGTCATCTTAGTTAAATATTTAACCTCCTTGGGGCTTAATTATCCCATCCGCAAAATGAGGGGGTTGGACTAGATGGTTTCCAAAGCTTCTTCCATCGCTAGGTCTATGATCCTTCTGAGACTGAAATTGTTTCTCCTCCTTCTCCTCCTCCTTTTACCCTCTGGCTTCTGCCAAGAAATAGAGCCCAACTCACATTTATCAAGCTTCTTCTCATCTTATTTGGAGCATCTCCAAGTTGGACTTAGTACAGTCCATTGGCATTTCTTCTCTCCT
>NW_025349044.1:0-6021 GCF_016433145.1 Gracilinanus agilis
CCCTCCCTTCCTTCCTTGCTTCCTCCCTTCTTCCCTCCCTCCCTCCTTTCCTTGCTTCCTTCCTTGTTTCCTTGCTTCCTTCCTTTCTTCCTTCCTTCCTTTCTTCCTTTTCTTTTTTCCCTCTCTTTCTTTCCTGGCAAGAACCCATGATTCCATTTGTTTAGAGACTTCTTTGTAAGAAAATTCCATCTACCAAATCATGCTAGGTTTTGCTGAATATACTTAGAGTTGCCTAGGGGAACTAAGAAGATAAATGACTTATCCAGGACCACTCAGCCAGTCTTTATCAAAAGCTGGGCTTGAATCTGAGTCTTGTTTACTCTGAGGAAGGCTCTCTACCCACTGACATAACTATCTATAACTATCTTTCAGGACTTGGCTACATAATTCTTTTATTTTTAATTTTGGAAACCCTTGCCTTCTGTTTCAGAAATGATCAATTCTAAGATAGAAGAGTGGTAAGGACTAGACCATTGGGGTTAAGTGACTTACCCAGGATCACACAGTTAGGAAGTGTCTGGGGCCAGATTTGAACTCAGGTGTTCACAACTTCAGACTTGGTGCTCTGTCCACTGTGCCACTTAGCTGGCCCTTGTTTCATAATTCTTTGATGCATTAATCATCTAATGCTATGTATGGCCGGGGGTGCCAATTTTCAGCATGAATATTTATATCTTGGAAATTAGCAAAGGTTATAAATCAGGGCTTGATTTATGGCTTTATGGAATATCTAGACTTAAGAGAGTGATAAATAAAGTTTTAAAAATGTGGCTCTAACTTAAGAGAGTGTAAAATTGACATTTTTTGGGGTGGGAGAGGAGAACTAGTCATTTACCAGCAGACTTCTTATTGTAGCTATAGTATTGGTGCTTTTTTCTTCTCTCTACTATATTGTAGGTAAAGTCTGAGTTTTAGCTCGATATTACATTTCCTCTAGCAACTAGCATAGTACTCCACACAAAATAGACATTTCGTAAATGTTTGATGTACTCCAAGGCAATAAAACCCAGCCAAATACGATGATCAATATCTCTTCCAAATTATGAAAGCTCAAACAAATGTCCTTCCTTTCTATTAACAAATGGTAAATCACAAAAATGGAAAGTGACATGTCTTGTCAGCTGAAATCACTCCCTTACACGGTTTCACTTAAAAGATTTTTATGGCAAGGGAACTATGGGGTAGGAGTTTTGATTTGTAGAGAACAGGGTGATGTCTCAAAAACAAATTTATCAATAAAAAAGCATACTCTGTATTGTTGTGGAGTAGCCATGTTGGTATCAAGCCTTTTCTTCTTTTTTTTTCCTTCTCACCAATTTTTCAAGTAACAGGAGGGAGGGTATGTCCTATGACAGAAGACATGATGCAAATAGAAAATAATCTCGCTTTCCCAGGATCCTGGGGACTCTAGGCTTGGGGCAGAAAGCATATTTAGCAGGAGTGACTGGGAAAGCAGGAGCACCCCTGGGAAAGGGTGTCAGTACAAATGAGAGTGGAAGCTGGATATGATGCTCCATAAACAGAAATGGTAATGCAGATATATGGGAGGGGGGTGGTGACAACCAAGGAGTCCAGAGCATGTTTTGTCCAAGAGAATATGATCCTTCCAGTTGGGTTCATTCTAGTTCTTGGTTTTAGTTCTGGATGATGGGTCCTATTTTGAGAGTTCACCTGAGATCCAGGGATGTTTTGGGGACTCAATATTTGGGGATCTAAGTGGCAGCACTAGCATTGTTCTAGTCAGAGACAGACTTAGTGGACCAAAGAAGTATTGTATAATTGTATGTTGGGGATGAGCAACCACTATGACTTTCTAGCCAGGAAGAATAAGTCCTTAATGGTGATACATACCCTCATTAAGAGCTGTTGGCTTTAGAAATGTCTATTTACTATCACAAAAGCACCATTGAAGGGACTTTAAAGCCTGCAATAGATTCTTTAGAAAAGGAGTTTTTAACCTTGTTTATGTTATTGGCTGTTTGGACAATCTGGTGAGACTTGACTCCTCAGAATAATGTTTTAAACTTGACTCAGAATAATGTTTTAAAATGCTAAAATAAAATACATTGGATTACAAAAGAAAGCAATTGTTTGGAAATATAGTTATCAAACTATGCTTTTTTTTAAAGTTCCCAGACCCTAGGTTATGAATTCCTGCTTTAGCTAGGTAGTAGCACACATTATTATGCTATGATGCATCATTATTCCCACGACCTATGCAGATTCCAGACAGCTAAAATCTTTGGGTTCTTGGCAAGTCTTAAGAAAACAATTTCCTATTGGAAAAAGTAATCCTTGATACCAGGAGGCTGAGATTAGTGGATCTTTTATGCTTTGGAGTAGAGCTATGGAGGGCTAAGTCAATGGAGGTGTTTGTATTGGATGTGTAAGGAGGGATAGACTGACCCGGATCAGAAATGATGCAGGGCAAAGTTTCTGTGCCAGTCATTATTAGGATGGACCCCAGGTGAAACTGAGAGACCCACTCTCAAAGAAAGGAAAAGCAAAACAAAGAAAGAACCCCCTGCTTTAAAGAGATATATATGGGAATGGGGAACATATTGGAGGAAGAGCGCAATCCAACTGCTAAATTCTGTGAGCCTCCAGAAATAGTAAAGCCCACCAAGATCCCCAAAAAGATCTGTGGAAAAGAGAAGACTTGGAAATTAGTACTAGACCCTCTGTTTCTAGTCAGGAGTTGAAAAGTAAGGTGAAATCCATTATGGAAAAGGAAGGACTTAATTCTTCCCTGGCCCCATCTCTCCAGCAGTTTCTTTATCTATAAAATGAGGATTTTACACCTGAAATATTTATTTCATAGGCCTGTTGTGAAGAGCAAATGAAATATATACAAGTAATAATGAGAATAACAGCTAACATTTATAGAACATTTTAAAATTTGCGAAGCACTTTACAAATATTATTTCATTTAATCCTCATGACAATCCTGGAAGGCAGGAACTATTATTATCCTTACTAGATACATGAAAAATTTGAGGCTGGAAGAGGCTAAATGACTTGCTTAAGACGACACTTTTAACTAGAGGCAGTGCACTCTGGTCTTCTTGGCTCCAAGTCCAGAGCTCTGTCCACCTTTCTGCCTAACTGCCTGACTCGGGGCAATAAGGACTCATCAAGCACTTGCTCTAGGCTAGGGCAGCCAGGTAGTACAGTGGCTAGAGCACTGGGCTTGAAATGAGGAAGAATCATCAAATGTGGCCTTAGACTGACTAGCTATGTGACCCACAGTGGTCACTTAACCCTGTTGGCCTCAGTTCTCCATCTGTAAAATGGGCTGGAAAAGGGAATGGCAAAACCCATTTTCACAGAAAGATGGACACCACTGAAGAACAACATGAGCAAGATGCTGTGCTCAGTGCTGAAGGTCTGTAAAATGCTTTTTTAAAATTTGTTTTTAAATCCTTATCTTCCATCTTAGCATCAATACTGCATTTTGGTTCCAAGGGAGAAGGCACTGGGAATTAAGTGACTTGCCCAGAGTCACATACGTAGGAAGTATCTGAGGATAAATTTGAACCCAGGACCTCTTGTCTGAATCTCCTGAGCCATTTAGCTGCCCCTGATTGATTACTGATTGATTATTGATTACTATAATTATACTATGGAGGAAGGTTGACTACGGCTGATGAGAAGGGACAATAGGTCCTACTTACTCCAAAGGCAGCAAATAGAATTATGAATGATGGGATCTATGTCAAGTCTAATCAACAGAAAGTGTTTCTTTTCCAACTGCTTACCAGGAGAGCAGAAGCAGAGATGATGACCATAAAGTTGAGCCAGCCTCTTCATTCTGCATGCATAGCTTTATCCATCTGGTAACTGGAAGGCTTCCAGAGCTAAGGTATTGCAAGGAGAAATATTTCGTTATCTTAATGATGATAATGATGATGATAAAATAAGGGCTAGCATTTATATAGTACTTTAAAGTGAAAAAAAATAAAACTCTTGCCTTCTTAGAATTAATACTGAGTATTGGTTCCAAGGCAGAAGAGCAGTGAGAGTTAAGAGACTTGCCCAGGGTCACTCAGTTAGGAAGTGCCTGAGGTCAAATTTGAACCCAGGACTTCCCATCTCCAGGCCTGGTTCTCCATCCACTGAGCCACCCAGCCGCCCCTAAAGCTTTAAAGTTTGCAAAGTGTTTTGCTAATATTCTCTCATTTTATCCTCACGAGAACCTTGGGAAGTGGGTGCTATTCTTATCCTCATCTTACAAATGAGGATAAAGTGGAGGCAGAGAGGGATTGTGTGTCTGCCAGGATTCTTTCAGATGAGGATGGAGATTTAGAGGGTCAGCTTCTTAAAGAAATGGTAGGTTTGGCAGAAATCAGGGAGTCTGGAATGCTATTGCTGGCAGAGAGACTTGCAGTCAGTTTTAATTGCAACCTGTTCACCATTCTGGGAAGGCAGAGGCATCCACAGGTGGTTCTGTGGAGTCAGCATGTGGCCCTCCTGATGCATGCACAGAGTGATGAGTCAAGCGTCGCTCTATGTGTTGCCATTTGGGCATGAGTCACAGGCTGTGCTTTGAAGACTCCAGTGATGGAGAAGCTCTGATGCAGTGGATCCCAGAGGGTGTGCCAAGACATTTTGGATGTTGTTGTAGGTAAAATATAATGTTTATAGAAACAATTTAAATATAAATCTTACCCCTCATACATGGCACGCTAAGAATAATATTCACAAAACTAAAAAAAACTCACAACTCTTCCTAAGTTGTACATCCCTGGGCCAGTCACTTAATCTCTCTGCCTCAGTTTTTTCAACTGCAAGATGGGGATAATAGCACCTACCTTGAAGGACTGTTGTCAGGATCAAATGAAATATTTGTAAAGAACTCAGACCAGTGCCTGGCATATAGCAAGTATTAAATATACATTCATTTCCTTCCTTTCTATTTTAGAGATGTACTAACCTTGAACTTATAAAGCCAAGAGATATTTATTAGGTTCTTATGATACAAAAAATACTAGAAGAATGAAGAAAGGCAAAAACACTCTCCCTGTCCTCAAAGAGCTCACATTCTAATGGGGAAGACAACATGTAAGCATCCAGGTCTATATGTAACAACAGTGGATGTAATGTCAGTTCTCACCTGGCCAGCGCCCCAAGTCCCTCTTTGTCTCTGAGGATTCATTAAGCCATAGCCTGTCGTATCACCAGTTAGCTCATCTTCAGCCTACATGCAATATAATGGCCCCTCAATTCACATGGCTTCCTTATCTGTTGCTTTATGAAATGTATATTAAATGAAAAGTTAGGAGCAAAATAACAATGACTGAGAGCCCCTAGTTAGGAAAAGTCTGAGTATTTAGGCAGACATTTGGCTGTCTCGCTTATTCTAAATTTAAGTTACATTTCTGTTTATCGCTAGCTATTCCTGGTCTCTTTTTTGTTGAGGCAAAATTCAGGTTACCAGAAACATTTGGGCAAAGGAGTAAGCAAAGTATGTTACAGTGCCTAAAGTATGTTAAGGGCAAAGTCAGGGAAAGAAGAGCAAATCTTTTCTTAGAACTTCTCTCCGTCCTTGAAGAGGCAGGTAAAACTGGGAGCTTTGGCAAGAGTCTTCTGCTCTTCCTTTCTGCATCCCTTTTCTTCTATGTATAGTTTAGTTCATTCAACTTTTTCTTTCTCCTTTTCCCTATTCCATCTAGGTTTCATATTCTTTCTGGCCTGGCTCATTAAGTCCAAAGGGGAAGATTGGGAACTGACTCCATTGCCTCTGTGGCTATTTAGGTTTTGAGGTCTCCATCATTTCCTCTCAGTCTGTGAATTCCATCTAGTGCCCAGTCTTCATCCCCCAAACTGTGTGTGTCTTTTAAATAACTTCAGGATGTGACTCAGTTCTACCTTTTGACCTAAAAAAACATAATAGACTAAAATGGATTCTCAGCACTAAAAGGAGAATATTGACCCTGGGTTTGTTTGTCCTTGTGAACTGCAAATGCCAAGCCGCCAGTCAGTTCTCAAATTTCTCATCATATATTATATATATATAATATA
>NW_025349045.1:0-4344 GCF_016433145.1 Gracilinanus agilis
CGGGGCCGAGGCTGGGGCCCCTCCCCCACGTCCTCACGTCCCGGGGCAGGAAACAGGCCCCGAGTGCCGGGATCGCGGCGGCGGCTCCTCCTCCCTGCTCAGCTGGGCCTCCCCGGCCCCCGGGGACCCCGGGGCTGCTCTCTAGCTCCGCGCGGCCTGAGAAGGAGCCGTCGGGGCCCCGTGGAACTGGGCTCCTTGGGGGCTCGGGAGCTTCGGAGCGGGAAATGGCCGGGGCGGGGAGCCCGGGGAGACGGGCCGCTGGACTCCGCCTCCCCGCCCCGCCCCTGCCCCAGCAGCGCCAGCCTGGCGGGAGGGGAGGGGGGCGGGGCGGGCTTTCTAACCTCTCCGTGGGGCAGGGAGGCTGAGCCAAGAGGAGGGCCCGGCCAATGCAAAGGCTCAGAGGTGGGAAAGGGAGCCAGGAGCCTGGTATGTCCGGACTGTGCCTTGGGTGAAGGATGGAGGGAGGGTCGGCCGGAGGGCCATGTTTGGCTGCCACAAACCCTCCATCCACGGGGCCTCCGTGAATAAGCTGTAGAAGAGAGAAGCCTGGGGCCTCTCTTCCTTCTGCCTTCTAGCCGGGCTTTCCCCAGGGAGCCCTGAGTTCCAGCCCGCTGTAGATGCTGGGCTGCATGGTCTGGCGGGACCCTCAGCTTCCCATCCCCCAAGCAGGGTTGTTGGCAGACGCCGTCCCGGCACACAGTAGGTGCCCTCTAAGCGCCCCCTCCCTCCCTCCCTCTTCCTGCGCCGGCTGAGGCGGCGGGGGAGCGCTCTGGGCCCCCCAGCCCAGTCAGCCAGCCAGCAAGCCTGTGGGCTGCTGTTCCGGGGCGGCCAGCAGGGAGGCGCTCCGCACCCGGAGGAGGAAGAAGAGAGAAGCGGACGGGGCCCCGCCCCCGCCCCGCCCGGCCTCCTTCTGCGCCCGCTTTGAGGCGAGACATGGACCGATGTCCTCGGGGGACCTGCCGGACTGGCGGCTGGGCCTAGACCTGGGCCTGGCCGGAAGCCGCCGTTACCCCGCTTCCTCCTCCTCGGAGGGTTCGCGAGGGGAGGCCCAAACCTTCTTCCGAAAGGCTGGCCCCGGGGTCCTCCCGTCGTGCCCTCGGCCCGGGCCGCCCCCTAACCCTCGCTCTCCTCCTCGGGTGGTGGGGGCGGGAGGGGGAGGCGGAAGGGCCCTTTCCTAGGCCCGAAGTCCTTCCGGGCGCCGAGGGAAGGGTGGGCGTAGGGACGGCCGAGGGCCACGGGGAGCGTTGGGGGGAGCCGCGGGGGCTGGAGGGCCTGCAGACTCCGACCCTCGATTTCCATCTGACTGCCTCTGTGGGTTCATCTGTAAAGTGGGGACAACTGAAGCGCCTCCCCCAGAGTGGCTGTGAGGCTCCGAGGAGATCCCGGCACCCACCCAGAGCTGGCCTCGCTCCGGGACTGGCAGTCGAATCTGACCTCAGACCCTGCTAGCCGCGTGACCCTGGGCAAGTCACTTCCCCCTGCTTCCTCAGTTTCCTCATCTGCTCCGGAGGAGAAAGAGGAAGTGGTCAGAGAGGCAGAGGAAAAGGCGGGTGGAGGGGGAGCGTCGTGAGAACCAAGAAGATCCAAGTTCGAATCCTGCTCCAGGACCGCGGACAGCAGCCCCAGCCCCATTGGGCTAGAGGAGGAGGAGATGGGCGGGGGCGGGGGTCCCGCCTCCCCTGTGGCTCCAGCGGCCCAGAGGCCAGGGAGAGCCGAGAGCAGCCCCGGGGGAAACTGAGGCTTGTCCCGGACCACCCCTTCTAATAGAGGAAAAGGATCAAGAGTCCCGGGGGAGAGACAGGGCCAGGGGCGCGTCCTGCCCTTCCGCCGGGCCTGGGACACCCACGCTGGCCCCCGGGTGCGTGTTCGGGCCGCACGGGGGACTGTAGGGAGCCGGGCTGAACGCCTGCCGCGGCTCCTGCGCAGGTCCCCGTGTCCGCTGCCCCGCCCTGGCCTGCTTCTGCGTCCTCTTCCCCTCGCCGAACCCGGGGAGGCTGCCTCGACGTCCGCGGCGCGGCCCCTCCCCCCTCCCCCTCGGACCGCGGCCCAGGCCTCCCGGCCAAGAGGAAGTGAGCGGGGCGCCCTCTTTCCCCTCCCAGCAGCCCCCCTGGATGACGGGAGGAAGGGATTAGGCCTGCCCAGCCCAAAGCCCGCTGCTGGCACCCCTGGCTGCCAGCTGGGGGGGGGGGGCCGCCGCCGGGGAGCCCCCCAGCCTCCTCCCTTCCTATCGGATCTTGGGCCTGGCCGGAGCCCCACCATGTCCTCGGACTGGCGGGGGCGGGGAGGAGGCCTCGGCCACGTCCGGAATGGATGTGGGCGGGGAGGGAGAGAGCCGGAGTCCGAGGCCCGGATCTGGACCCCGATCGGTGCACGTCTCCCGGGAGGCAGGCCACGCTGGCCACCAGGCTCAGTGGCTCCAGATGGCGGAGCGCCGGAAGGGGGCACAGAGGGCTTCGGCCTCTGGGCAGCCCCTCCCCCCGCCCCCATTCTTGTCTAGTCTGCGCCAGTGATGGCCAGCGCAGGGCCAGAATCCGCCCCAGCATGGAGGAACCAAGCAGGGGCCACCTGGGGATCCGCTTCTGCCTCCGGGGGCTTTGGGAGGGGGCCAGCCGCGGGTGCTGCTGGGAGTGACTCCCCCCCCCCCCCAGCAAGGCCCAGAGAAGGCAGCATCGGGCCACATTTTGGGGCGCCGCCCAGGCCGGGACCCCAGCCCTGCTCTCCCGGCGTGCCCCAGGCCTGGGTTCTCTTTGCACTGCGGGCCTCGGAAGGGGTCCCAGCCTGGCGTTGGCTTCCAGAGCGGCCCTCTCAGTGGCCAAAGCCTGCCCTCGAGCTCACACCTGCAGCAGACCGTTTGCCAAGGACGCCCCAAACACTTGGGAGCTGCGTGGCCCACCCTGGCAGATGAGGGCGGTGGGGCAGGTCTGAGGGTCCTGCTGGGGGATGGGAAGGCCCTCCCCTTCTGGCTCCTCCTCTGCCTGGCATTTGGAAGCGTCCTGTGACAGGGACAGCTGCTGCTTCCTGGCCCGCTGCAACAGGCACAGCCCGGGAAGGTCAGACCCTGAAGGGCCCTTCCTTGTGGACGGACGGAGCCCGGAGGCCGGAGGCCCACCACACACCATGCAAAGGCTGACTCGGGCTTCGAGGCTGCTCCAGGCCTCCCTGAGAGGCTCCCCCGTTCTCCGGGCCCACATCTCGGCCCGGCCGGCCAGGGATCCCACCAGCTCCGGAGTAAGTGACCTTGGAGCAGAGGGTGGGGGTGCTGTCCTCGGGCCTCAGCCTTCAGGGACCCCACAAGGGCACTTGGGTGGGCGTCCCCCGCTGGCTGGCCTGTTCTCTGCTATGGGGGAAAACCGGCTGCCCTCAGCCCTGTCCTTGGGGATCCCGCTAGCCACCACGAATTGGGTTCCTCAGCAGGACCAGGAGGGCTGACCAGAGAGGCCATGACTGGCTCCAGGTCACACAGCAGTCCCCCCACCCGGCGGCAACCACTGCAAGGTGCCCTCTGAGTCCCCAGCCGGCCTCCCCTCAGCCTTTCCTCGGACCCCGACTGGTCAGCCGGGGCTGGCAAACACCTTTCCAGGGCGGGGCCTTTGGGCCTCCACCAGAAGGGCCATCTCTCTTCCCTGGTGCCAGGCTGTGGGGCCTGAAGGTTACTTGGGGGCAGGGCAGGGGAAAGAGAAGTCTGCCAACCCTCAGCAGCTGCCTGCCTCAGGCGGGATGTCTGCAGCACGGGGCGCCCCGCAGGGCCTAACGGTGCCCTCCTCTTGCCTCCCCGCCCCAGGAGCAGGCTGCCGCCTTGGTGGTCACCTTCCTCACGTTCCTGGGCCCCCCGGCATGGATCCTGGCGCACTTCGACAGCTACAAGAAGGCCTCCGGCTAGCCCGGGGTGCCCGCGGCCTCCACTTGCTCCCCGGAGCTGCTCATTAAAGTTCTCTCACGCCCAAAGCCTCCTCGGCTGTCTCCGTCCCCGGCCCGCCCCTCCCCAGAGAGAGGACGCCCCGAGGGGGAGGGCACATAGGTTTATTCCAGCAGGGTTCTTGCACCACACCAAGAACAGGCCCGCAGGGGAGTACAAAACCCAACACGCACTGGCTGGGGGGGGGAGGGGAGGGGAAGGGCCAGGCCACAGGCCGCCCCCTCACTCGCCAAAGGGGGCCGGGGAGCCCTAGGTCAGGATGTCGTGGGCCTGGTGCTCCACCAGCATCTCCATGCTCTTCACGTCGGTGCACCAGAACTCCAGGCGGTCCTTCATGCCCTTGATCTGGGGGACGAGGGCACGGGGGTGCTCAGCCGGGCCGGAGGGCACGTCCACGCTGGAATGGCCCCCTCCCCCCCAGTCCGGTC
>NW_025349046.1:0-4866 GCF_016433145.1 Gracilinanus agilis
GGGCCTGGAAAAGGTCATTTGTCAGCACCGGAGGGGTCTCACTAGCTTCCTGGAGGCCCTCGTCTAGGGAAGGGGCGGCAGACCAGCACGAGCACACACCAGGCTAGCGGCAGACCCCTAGAGAGGATCCATAGCGCACAGCAGGGAAATGAGGCCCTCCAGAGTTGGCCACTTCTGCTTAATGAGCACTAACTGGTGAAAGGGACAAGATTCCAGAAGCCGCCCCTCCCCCCAGATAACCGAGGCTTGGGGGGCCCCATGGGGCGAGACTCTTCACCTCAGGGGAGCCGGGTGGGGAGTGCTGGAGCCTTCTAGAGGACTCCTCAAACGGGCACTGAGTCATTTGCTCTTTACCATTGGCAGGGAGGCCACATCTGCTTCTGGATGCTGACCCCTGGTGAAGGGAGGTAAACCAAGTCAGAAAACCTGCTCTTCCCTGGGGAAAAGCAGAAATCCAGAATGAGCCTTGCTGTGAAGGCCAGACAGCTCAGGAATAGCATTCACAGGGTAAGAGATAATAGTGGAAGGCCCGGCGCCCGCTACCAGCTTCAGACGATACAAAGTTGGCTTCGAGGCTGTGCAATGAACATTCTTCCCTTTGTATCTTGAACCCTCTAAACTACATTTTCCCTTCCGTTCGGGGCAGCTTTCACTAGGAAGGTGGCCCTGGCCAGTGAGGTGTGCTTATTAATCTAATACATAAACATGGGTCCCCCTCATTTGAACGTCTGGGCGCCTGGACTTGTTATCTGAGGGGCCCACATCTCGGGGAGGCCATGAGAGGAGTGGGCTGGCCTCTTCCCAGGACAGCTCCACTGTGCTGCGGTAGCCCCTTTGGGGAGTTTCCCCTGGAGGAGCCGTCCCCCTCCCCTCCGGACAGAAAGGAGAGCGGCTTCCTCCTGCGTGGTCCACCATATGGCCTCCTTGGGAAACCTTTTCCAGTTTGGGGTTTCTGGATTTGGGTTTCTTTGCGATTTACTCTGTGTTCATTGTGGAACTGCTACCAGGTGGGGACGGGGTCAGCTTGGGGTCCTCCCTGCAATAACAGGAAGCAGCAATTAGCTGGAAATGATCAGATCATATTCCCCAGAACAGCACTGGTGAACCTTTTCCAAGTCTGAGTGTCCAGAGGGAAAATTCAAACTGAGGGAAGAAGGGCTTGCCTTGGGCAGCTAGACAGAGGGGCAGGAGGTGCTGGGAAGGGGGGGGAACAGAGCAGATCCCTTTGCCTGCTCTGCATGCCTGCCATGTCTTCACCAAAGCTGCCCTAGAATAAGAATATTTAAGGGAGCAGCTAGACAGAAGTGGGGTTCAGCAGCCCCTCTCTTCGAGGCCTCTGGCCCCAACTTCCCACTCTTCTTTTGGGCGAGAATGAACGTTTCCCTTGGAAAAGGATGGGGGGAGAAGAGGAGGGAGATGCCTACTCTGCTTTCCTTCAGTTCGTCCCCAGGGACAGTCCTTGAAACCTGGGAAAGCCTTCCAGCCTCGCTTGCTTTACCATTTCGGGGAGGCTCGTTGCTTAAATATGCCTCCTTTTTCCAAATCCATTTCATTTTATTTTAAAGTATAGATTCTCTACCCCCACCTCCTCTCCAAGAGAGCCAGAAAGAGAAAAGCCCAGTTATAATAGAGTTAAGCAAAACAAATGTCCATGTCGGCCAGGCCACTTGGCCCTTTGAGTCCTTCGGAGCTCTCTCAGGAAGTGGTGGCAGATACGAACTTCTTTCTAGTCACAGATCTCTGAGAGAATCAGATCACTTTCATTTTGTACCACCACCACAGCCGCCATTTCTTCTAGTTGCCAAAGTGAAGTTCCGTGTCCTGAGCTAAGCTTAGTTTTGTCTATAAATCACATCCTATCAAGCAAATTGGTTATTATCTTATCTCTAACTGCTTTGTGGGATGCAGCTGGATGCAGCCAATTAGCATTCCCAAGCACTGGAAAATCCCCAAATCTACAAATAGGCACTGTGTTGTGCAGCCATTCTGTCACGTCGGACTCTTTGGGACCCCGGACCAAAGCACAACAAACCCTTCTGTCCTCCACTATCTCTTGAATAGTATCCAAGTTCATGTTCATTCTTCCCATGACTCGATGTTGCCATCGTGTCCTCTGCTGGCCCCTGCCCTTTAGCTTTCACTCATTTCCACCAGCAGAGTCTTTTTTTTTTTAGTTGGAAAATTTTTATTTAATTAATTAAGAATATTTTCCCATGGTTCCATGATTCATGTTCTTTCTCTCCCCTCCTCCCATCCCCCCTCCCTTAGCCAATGAGTAATCCCACAGGGTTTTACATGTGTCACTGATCAAGACCCATTTCCATATTTTTGATATTTGCATGAGGTTGGTTGTTTAGAGTCTACATCCTCAATCATCCCCATCGAGCCATGTGATCAACACAGTTCTTCTGTGTTTCCACTCCCACAGTTCTTTCTCTGGGGATGGATATTGTTCTTTCTCATAGGTCTCTCGAGATTGTCCTGGGTCATTGTATTGCTGCTGGTAGAGAAGTCAGTTACATTTGATCGTGCTACAATGTATCAGTCTCTGTGTATAATGTTCTCCTGGTTCTGCTCCTTTCACTCTGCATCACTTCCTGGAGGTCATTCCAGTTCACATAGAATTCCTCCAGTTTATTATTCCTTTGAGCACAATAGTATTCCATCACCAGCAGATACCACAATGTGTTCAGCTATTCCCCATTTGAAGGGCAGACCTTCGTTTTCCAGTTTTTTGCCACCACAAAGAACGCAGCTATGAATATTTTTGTACAAATCTTTTTCCCTGTGATCTCTTTGGGGTACAAACCCAGCAATGGGATGGCTAGATCAAAGGGTAGGCAGTCTTTTAGCGCTCTTTGGGCATAGTTCCAAATTGCCCTCCAGAATGGTTGGATCCACTCACAACTCCACCAGCAACAGTAGAATCTTTTCTAATGAGCCCTATCTTCTCATTGAGTGGCCAAAGTATTGAAGCTTTATCTTCCTTTGCTCTTCCAGACAGCTTTAATACCGGCCCATGGAGTTCCTTGCTGTCTGAAGGCCTCTCCAAGTCCGAGGAGAGCGTCAGTTCTCATGGTGCTCAGCTTTCCTTCTAGACTTACCCTTGTTGGTGTGTGAAATGAGCACAATTGTTCACTAATTTGAACTTTCTTTGGCATTGGCCTTCTTCAGGGCTGGGATGTAAACCGGTCATTTCCAATCCAGGGGCCACTGTTGAGTTTTCCAAATTTTCTGGCACCCTGAGGACGGCATCATCCTTTCGGATTTTGAGCAGCTTGGATCCACGAGCTCTATCGCCAGCCGGGCTTCCTAAGGCCCGCTTGGCTTCATTGTCCAGGACATCTGGCTCTAGGTCAGTAGCCACACTCTCTCCATGGCACCACCAGTGATTAGTGATCCAGGTTTTGTTTGGCCAAAATTTTGTTCTAAAACAGAATTCTACTTGGGGTGAATCAGAACGGATCATATGAGACACATTTGCCATTTAAGGCAATAATGCTGGAGAATCTGTAAATCGAGTATCAGAATCAACACTTCTCCAAGCTGGAGAAGACTTTGGAGAGTCTCTTGGGCAGCACCGAGATCAAATCAGTCAATAAATACTTGCAGAAATTATTTGACACCATTCAGTGGAAGGTCAAACGCTGCCATATGAGAAAACAGGACTTGCTGGAAAAGACCTGATGTTGAGAAAGACTGACAGCAAAAGGGAACCGGGGTGGCAGAGGAGGAGATGGACAGATAATGTCATGGAAGCCATGAGCATGACCTTGGGCAGACTTCAAGAGACAGGGGAGAATTGAAGGACTGGGCGTGCTGCAGTTCAGGGAGGTGCAACACCAACAAAAGCCATATCTCAAGCTCACTCTCGACTTCACCCAGGGAGCCAAATCAGTTCCTTTGTGTTCTTCATCCAGCCATACTCTTTCTGGAGGCTTTCCAGGAAGGCTAAGGAGAACAGGCTGTGTGTACAATTGGACTTCTGAAAGGTATTGAGTTACTGAGAAACATGCCTGCCGGAGGCCTTGAATTTTCCAAAATTAAGTGAGTGAAAAAGTGCTTGTCAAATCTTCCTGAGCACAAGATTCAGAGAAGTGATGCTGAGATTCAATTAACTGGCAATATCCCTCCCATTGGTTCTAATCCAAACACTCCCTTGGAGAGTAAACAGCAGCTCTTTCGACTATCTTTTCCTACTATGCTGTACAGATTCTCTGAGCTTACAATGACTAGCTTAAGCAATGCAATGATCCAGGACAACTCTGAGGGACTTATAAGAAGGAACGCCCTCCACATCCAGAGAAAGAACCGTGGGAGCAGAAACGCAGCAGAAAACTTAGGATTGATCCTGTGGTTTGATGAGGATGTGATTGGGGTTTGGGTGTTAAAAGATCACTCTTGCAAATGGTAATAATATGGAAATAGGCTTTGAACAATGATACATGTAAAACCCAGTGGAATTGCTTATTGGCTCCAGGAGGGGGGAGGGAGGAGGGGAAGGAAAGAATATGAATCCTGTAACCATGGAAAAATATTCTAAATTAATTAATTAAATAAAGAAATAAAATAAAATGACCAGCTTAGCTTTTCTTAATGAATTTCTACCAATTTCCAAGTTTACCAACATTCAGTCTTTCATGTGCAAAAGTTTGTTCAATGCACCATAATCTGCTAAATCCTGTGCCTTTTCTTATTCTAAAGGATTGAAATATTGAGACTTTCACCACAAGCTTCCTTTGTAAGAAAATAAATTGCTACCTTTTCTGAACTACATTCTAATTCTTCCTCCCTCCCTTCTTTCCTTCTTTCCTTCCTTTTCCTTCCCTTCCCTTCCCTTCCCTTTCTTTCCTTCCTTCCTTCCTT
>NW_025349047.1:0-5273 GCF_016433145.1 Gracilinanus agilis
ATATATATGTATATATATATATATAAACTCCAGTAGTGTATTCATTTCTCTGCAATGAACGACCCCTGCCTTTGCAAAAAAGTGAATGGAAGTATCTTCTCATAACTCTTCTTTACAGGCAGACTTGGTCATAATTATTTTATAGCATTGGATAAAATGACTTTTAAGGTTCCTTCCAGATCTAGCAAATGATGATTCTATGAATCCTGGAATTATAAGTGCCAGCCACCTCTTTCCATCTCTCCCCGGGTTTGCTCATTACCTCTCATTGCATGGTGCTTTCTACTAGGAAACATAAAGTCTATTTATATCCAAAGGCATGTTCCTGGCACCCACTGATCCATAGTTCACCCACTTTGAGTTTAAAATGTCAAACAAGACATTATTCAAATTCTCAGGTGACAACACTTTCCCTCTCCTTAACAACACACACATACAAAGACACCACCACAAACATGAAGTTATCGTCAGATTCTAAGCTCTGAAACCACTTGAGATGAATGTTCAGAATTAAGAATCAAAACATCTTATGGTTCTGAACAAAAAGGGTAAATTGGAAATCAGCCTCTGTATAGTCAAGTGACAGAGATGAGGGACTTGTCATCCAAAATGCCCTAAATGCTGATCTGAATCAATTCATGCTCATTTGAATATCTCTGGATCTTTGAGGAATTAGAATCCTCTGGGACAGAGCCAGTGAAAGTGAATAGAACTAGGGAACCAATCTCAAAGAGACAAAGTCTGGGGAACAAGAGTTTTCTGTGCTATCTCAGAGCAAGTTAAGGATGTCAGGGGCTGCAAAAGGCCAATTTCTACCTGGGTATACACATGAGGAGAAATCTGAATTCCAAGTTGAGGTAAAACAAAAAACCAAGCCAAGTGGAGGATAGAAATTGAAGGGCAGGAAAATCTATTTCAGGAAAAGAGAATCTCAGAACCAGATGAGGAGGCAAGATGAGAGGACTGGTCAGGTTGGGATATTTTTTTTTCCTGCCAAATTTGTTTCTCCAGTGCTGAGATCTTTTTATGGAAGATATCTATGTTCTTCAGCCTTGTCCTTTGTGGTCTGGTCATCAAGGTCATTGGAAGGATTTATCCTTCTTCATGTTAATTCCATAGCACCCAGAAGATGGAACCCCAACCCCCATGCCCATACTGCCCCCCACTCAGTCACAATTATTAAGCACTTTCTACATGCCAGGCACCATGTTAAACTCTGGGGAAACAAAGAAAGGTTATATATAGTCTGTGCTCTCATATTCTAATGGAAAAGATGGCATACAAGATATAAATAGATGAGATGGGAGGTAATATCTCAAAGGGGAAGAGGCTGCATTATCCATAAAATAACTCCCTACCCTGAACCCCCTCTGTTTTTTGCTCATGTCATCTTCAACTCTGAAGCAGACTGGAAGTCATGGTCAAGGTTTGAATGACTGTTGGTCAGTGTTGTTGCTGAAATGATTCTTGCCCAGGTCCATTTTCTGATGAGTATGAGTAAAGCATCCCCTCCTATCCACAACCTGTTATGGCAGAACACTTGGCGATCAGTAGCCTATAAGACTGTGTATGTGTTAATTTAACTACAAGACTTTTGAGGTCCCTTCCATATCTGAGGCTCTTGGATTCTCAAGAATTATGAGCAAAAATTTTGGGTCATCAAAAACAATCCTGCTCCATTCCAATGTAGTGTGAGATAGTAGATAAGAGTATTTGACACAAAGTCAGAAAGACTTGAGTTAGAAATCCATCCCCTGTTTGTTTGCCAGCTACATAATTCATTTTGTCCCTCCTAGACTCAGTTTCTTCATCTGTAAAATACAGATAATATCTAGAGTACCTTCCTAACTAGTTAGTTGTGCAACTCAAATGACATCCTTAACTCAAAATATGTATTAAATGCATTCTGAGACTTTAAGGAGCCCTATAAAATGGCTGTAGCTATGGATGCTGATGATAATGACTTCAATGTTTGATATGACAGCTCCTGGCTATTCAGATGGGCAAGTCCCTTTATCTTTCTGAGTTTCCGTTTCTTCTGTAAATATGATAGATTAGGTCTGATATGATAGATTGATCTCTGATGTGCTTTCCCCTTTATATCCCAAATCTTCTGCTCTTGGGCAAAATTTGGTAAAGAAATTCCTCTACCAATGGAGTTCAATGATTAAAAAATGTATTTATAATTGTTTGGAGTTGCTTGGCGACATTCAGATTTGAAGGGATTTGCCCAGGGTCATATAGCCAAGATGGGTCAGAGGCAGGACTTGAACTCAGGTCTTCCTTTGGCAAAAGTTTACTCTTGACCAACTCCATCATGTTTTGTATTCAGAGGGATGAAGATGGAGTCCACAGTCATTGTGGCAAGAGAGAGTAGTGGTAACCTCTACTACTACTACCACTACCACTACCACCTCTACCACTACCTCTACTACTACTACTACTACTACTACTACTACTACTACTACTACTACTACTACTACCACCACCACCTCTACAATGATCCTTTTCAAAAATGAGGGCTGAACAACAAGTAATACTCAACACCACCACAACCTCTAACACCACTACCACCACTACTTCAATGTCTCTCTTCTTCCTTGCCACTAACTCCCATTACAGGGGTCTTAAACTATAAGGAAAAGAGTAGTATGCCTCTCAAACTGCAAGGAAAAGAGTAGAAGTTTGAGAATGGTGGTCACAAGGATTGAATAGAGCATCTGCCTTCCTTTGTAACAGTTATAGTAGGTTAGGCTAAATCAGAATTACGTCATATTCTTCTTCTTAAAAAAAGAAACAAAAAAAAAGCTTAATTTTCAGATTGTTTTCTGTGCTTGACAGACATAGTCCTCACACAAAAGGCAGAATGCATGCAATAAACAAATAAGGTAATATGCTAAGAAAATATTCTTTGTGCATGATTTCAAGAATTCCTTGTGACTTAAAAAAAATCTTTATTTTTTTGTCTTAATAACATCTCTTAGAAGGGCAAGGGAAAGGTTAAGTGACTTGCCTAGCATCACAAAGCTAGGAAGTGTCTGAGGCCAAATTTGAAGCTAAGTCCTCCCAACTCCAGACTCAACACTGTATCCACTGTGGTACCTAGCTGCCCCTATGTGATTTTCTTAGCAAGTAGGTCACAAACCTTCTGGGTCTCAGTTTTCTCAAGAGCAAAATAAGAAGCTTACACCACAAAGCCATGGAGACTCGTTCCAGGTATAAATCTATGATCCAATTATCTCCATTGAATTCTGTTTCTTCATCTAAAAAGTGGAAGGCAGTATGTTGAGGGTGGGGTAGGGAATGGGATTAGGGTATAGAGATTACTTCCAGATCTTGATATGTGATTCTATGAGCTCATAGCCCTCAGTTTACTCATCTATTACAGTGGTCTCTATGCTATGTGAACCAGCTCTAAATTTGTGTTCCTTTGACAATTGTCACAATTTAGGTTAGTCATTTAACCTACCAGACCCCTAAAGATGGGGCTCTACTTAAAGATGTGCAGGTATCATTGGAGGCAAAAGGTTTTCTCTGGAGGGTCATGGACTCTTTTGGCAGTCTAGTACGACTTTCCTCAGAAAAATATTTTTAAATGTGTAGCATATAAGATTATGAAGGAAAATAATTATATGGAAATATAGTTATTTTTAAGAATCAAGACTTCAGTTTGAGAGTCCCTGATTTGAGAGATCTTTAACATCTGCCATATGCCTTTTCCTCCACTCATTCAATAAACATTTCATTTTCTTTCCTATCTCTTGCCTCCAATATAGGGGTGTGCTACAAAACTCCTGATCTAGGTCTACTTCTTTTCTCTCTCTTCTTTTTCTCTCTTAGTGATTTCATCTGTTCCCAGATGTCCAATTATATCCTCTCTGCAGACATCTCCCTAATCTTTAGATACAACCCTAATTTTTCCCTAATTTCATTTCCAAAGTTTTTTCCTAACTTCAACAGTTTCCCTCATTTGAATAAAATAAAACAAGATTTTTATAATGATAATAGTAAAAAAATAGGTGAAAAAAGAGGGAGAGGCCACTTCAGACAGGGGATTTGGGAACATTTGGCAGAATCAAGGAAGGCTTCATGGTGGAAGTGTCATTTTTCTTGGGCATTGAGTCTTGGGCATGACATCATCAGGTGGAGGAGGTAGGAGGAAGAAGTGATTCTCGCCTAGGGAATGATAAAAGGAAAATCAAACTACAGTGAAATGGAGATACATTCAGGAGGTCATACATAGTCTTCTGTGACTGCAGTAAAGAGCTAGCTAGTTTTTAGCCTTGCTTTATCAGATGGTGGCCTAAAAGCCTCTAATTTCATCTCCATCTATCTGAAATTAATACGTGGGATATAATTCTAACCAGCCAGCTCACTGCCTTTCAGTGGTGGCATCAAGAATGAATATTTGATTTGATGAGCTTGTCAGACTGTCATGTCCCTCTGGTATTGTTCTTTTCCTCTTCTGTGGATGTGATCCAAGATAATGCCCTTGCCCATTCCCTAGCTCTGTATACTCAAGGATGTCATGTATATGTAGACCCTTGCTAGGATAAATCCAGGAGGATGGTGGCTCTCATGGGTGGGATGGCCAAAATCATTAGGTTAGAAGAAGAAGAGGGAAGAAGAGAAGAATGGATTCTTGAATGATTAGATGATTAAACGAATGAATGAATGAGTAAGTATTTATTAAGCATTTCACTGTCCCAAGAACTGTGCTAAACACTAGGGACATAATTACAAAAAGCATCAGAGTTCCTACCTTCAAAGAGTTTTTGTTCTAAAATAGAAGACAGCATATAAGAGAGGCATTATGACCAAGGACGACTTGATCAGGGAAATAAAAAAAATGGTGAGTAGAGCCACAGAGGGATTGGTTGGCATGTTATTTCCAGAAATGCTGATATTGATTAGATTACTATTCAAAGACCAAAATGTGGGAAAGATATATATATATATACACATAATATATATGTGTGTGTGTGTCTGTTTGCATGAGATACAGTGGGTGAGGGGGAGGTGGGGGGAGGAGATAAAGATATGTAGAGTCAGAGACAGAGAGGGGAAAAAGGAAAAAAAGAAGGTAAGAGAGGAGAAGAAGAAAGAGAGAGGGAAAGGAAAGGAAGAAAGAAAAAGGGGAGAAGGGGAGAGAAAGAGAGAAAGTGTATGTATGTGTGAGTGTAAGTGTAAGTGTGTGTGTGTGTGTGTGTGTGTGTGTGTGTGTGTGAGAGAGAGAGAGAGAGAGAGAGAGAGAGAGAGAGAGAGAGAGAGAG
>NW_025349048.1:0-5331 GCF_016433145.1 Gracilinanus agilis
ATAGGGGGGAAACTCCAAAATCTGCAAGGAGAACTTAGCAACTCTTCTTTTTCAAGAGCCAGTACAATATAGTTAATAATAATAGCTAGCAATTCTATAGTTCTATAAGATTTTCAAAGCATTATGCATATTATCTCTTTTGAACCTCTTAACCACCTTGTGACATAGGTGTAATCATGCCCATTTCATAGGAGGAAACTGAGGCAAATAGAGGTGAAGTGATCTGTCCAGGGTCACATAGCTAGTAAGTGACTGAGGTAGGATTTAAACTCAGGTCTTCCAGATTCTCAGTCTAACAAGAAGTGGAGAGAAGATGAGTAGTGAACTTCTTATCATTGGAGCTATTCAAAAAGAGAGGCTGGCTGGCTACTTATTGGGAATGTTGTAAAAGGAATCCCTTATTTGAGAATAATAATATCTATCATTTACATATCACTTTAAGTTCGACAAGCACTTCATATATACTGTCTCATTTGATCCTCAGCACAACCCTGTGGGGTAGGTGCTAGTATTATCCCTATTTTACAGATGTAGAAACTGAGGCTGGAAGAAGTTACAAGATTTGCCCACATATGGTGCAAAGAATGAGGAGACCCATAGGTTGAAATCCAAGTTCTGACTCTTAGTAGCTTGTGTGGCCATGGACAATTCATTCTATCTAAGACCAGGTTTCTGTAAAATGAGGCTAATTATAGGTACCGGGTCTTCCTCACAGAATTGTCATGATGGGGCTTAAGGGAGGGGTGGGGGTAGGAAACCTTACCTTGTTGTTAGTCATTTTTTAGTTGTGACTCTTTGTGACTCTTTGTGACCCCGTTTGGGGTTTTCTTGGCAAAGACACTGGAGTGGCTTACCTTTTCTATCTCTAGCCCATTTTTTACAGATGAGGAAACTGAGGCAAACAGGATTAAGTGACTTGCCCAGAGTTACATAGCTAGTAAGTGTCTGAGCCTGGATCTGAACTCAGGAAGATGAGTCTAGGTCTGGTATTCTATGCACTGCATCATCTATCTACTCATCAACGAAACAGATTTTTTTAAAAACATTTTTGAATAAAAAGAAATTCGTGGAAGAACAGAAATGAAACAAAAATGATGCTGATTCATTGGACTCATTAGGAATTGGACTTTCACCAACTTATCCTGATCCAGCAGGTGCCTCCTACAACTCACCTGAACTGTATAGCTCCCGAGAGTGGTGGCCCGCTTAAGCCGCCTGCCTTGTTGCTGTGACATCATAAACAGCTGGGCCAGCCGCTGTTCCATGACTCTGGCGAAACTCTGGTTGTGGAGTCCCACTAAGGTGTTGTCCACCCCTTGCAGAACTGTGGATAGAGAAGGAGGACACAGGGGTCATACCGGGAGCACCTCTTTTTGGAGGGTGCCCAAAGACCGTGCTCTCAGTGAATACCCCCAAATCACAGAATTATGGGAAATCAAAAGATTCTTAAGTCATTGTCCTAAAGCTAGACAGGATCCCAGAGGCCAAACACTTGAATTCCCTCATATTACCATAGATGAAGAAACTGAGGACCAGGTAGCCTATGTGACTTGCACACAGGCTACACAGGTAATGAGTGGCAGAACTGAAATTTGAAACCCAGTCATCTGACTCTGAATACATCATTCTTTCCATGACACTTCACTGCCCCAGCAAGGAAAAACTCCTGGTCTGATATTACATTGCTTGAGTTGTGAGGTTGGCAGGAGGGAGATGATACTGTGTCTCCCCCCTTAGCCTGCCACCACACCAGCCCCCAAACACACATATGCAACAGACCACAAGAAGAGTGTTTAGGCTTCTTTTAACAGAACCTAGACCATTCTGGATCTGGAGTAAGATGTCCTGGGGCCACTACTTACTACCTGTGGGATCTTAAACAGGTCATGTCCTCAGGCTTCAGTTTACTCACCTGTACAATAAGGAGATTAGATTAGATGACCTCTAAGATCCTTTCCAGTTTTTATATTCCATATACTAAGGTCCTTCCCAGCTCTGATGTTCTATGTTATCAATCAGTCAGGCAAAAAATATTTCAGTTTCTACTCTGTGTTAGGCACTGTGCTAAACACTGAGGATACACAGAGGCAAAAGACAGTCCCTGCCCTCAAAAAGCTTACAAATGAATCAGGGAGAAAAAAGTATAGATGCCCATTCCAGCTCTGACATGCTATGTTCTAACATCCAGTTTTCACTTTCTGTATCCTAAGATTTCCTCCATACTCTGACATTCTGTAGTCTAAGGTTTCTCCCAGGTAAAAAATCTTTTTTTGTTATGATCTTTAAGCCTTGAAAAACTTCATGGCATAATTCCAGGCAATAGCAGAACAGTGGAATACTTTGGAGGGGGAGACACTGACCCTTTCCAAACCCCGGAAATGCCACTTGAGAAGTGACCTCCTATCCCGGTTCTCCTTTAGTTTGTTTCCATCTCAAGATGATTTTGGAAATGCTCTTTGTCCAAAACTTCACATATGAGCACACAAAAAGAGCCATGCCCAAATCATAAATACAGATGCTACATTGGTTAAAGTTGTATTCCTATGTTACAGGGTATTTGCAATATTAGATTTTTCCTTTATTAGGATTGGTAACCAGTTGCCTTGTTTTTATAGTTTATCTTTTAAGGACATGAAAATAAGAGTCTGGCAGTATAGATGACTGTGTAGATAGATGTAGAGATAGATGGATAGATAAATAGATAGATGGATGGATGGATGGATAGATAGCTAGATGCATGGACAGACGGATGGATGAATGGATAGATAGGTAGATAGATGGATGGATGGATGGACAGACGGATGGATAGACAGACAGATGGATGGACAGATGGATGGATGGGTAGATAGATAGATAGATAGATAGATAGATAGATAGATAGATAGATAGATAGACAGATAGACAGATAGTCATGCATACATACTTAGAAAGATAGATAAATGCATATGTAGATAAATGAATAAATGGATAGATAAATAGAAAGATTGACAGATAGCTAGATAGATAGCTATCTACATGGATGAATGGATAGATAGATGGAAACATACATACATATAATACATAGATACATAGAAGGAAGGATGGATAGATGGAAAGATAGCTAGACAGCTAGATGAGTAGATGAATGGATAGATAGATGGAAACATACATGCATATAATACATAGATACATAGAGGGAAGGATGGATAGATGGAAAGAAAGAATGGAAGAATGGAAGAAAGATAGAAAAAAGAAAGATGATAGGTGTAAGGATGGGATTTTGTGCAAAGGAGATGGAACCTCTCTCTCTCTCTCTCTTTTTTTTCTCCTCTCTCTCTCCCTTCTATCAACATCCATTACTGGCTCCTTTATTATTACATAGGTAAATAATGTATATATGCATGTGTATATGTATATAGAGTGCCCCTATTAAGTTTGGGGGCAATTTTTATATACATACACACGCTCTCTATGGGGCATTCATTCACATGGAATTCCATCCACATACAGCCCATATTCTATACACAGGCTGTCCAGGTGACAGACTCTAGTGATATTGGGAGAGAAATGTGTAAACAAGTTATGGAAGAAATAAAATCCACAGCTGGTCCTAGAAATTGCTTCTCTGAAGCCACAGACACTGAGCAATCCCTACTGAGAATATAATGCTCTTCTGCGTCTACAGCTCCTGGGCCTGGCTCCCAAGTAATCTGCCAGCTGGATTTCTACAAAGGAAGATAAAGCTTTGCCCTTGGTACCACAGTTTCTAGAAAAGCCCCAAAGAATTCCTTCTGCCTGCTATAGCCATCACTGGAGAAAGATAGCCAATCTCTCATGTGATGCTGGATGAGAGTTTGGGTGCTTGCCTGGTTAAGGGAAGCTGCCATTCTGGGATGAGAGCAGGTCTCTCCCATACCTCCCTAGTGGGATGCAAAATGAGATCACTCTCTGAGGGACTGCTAAGTTGGCATCCTCAGGCTATTCACATCTTCAGGCCCTGTAGTGACTGCTAGAGAACAGTGGGAAAGATCCAACGTTGGCCCAACCAAGAGGTTTGGGCTCTGTCAGTTTGTAGGATGGGAATTCTCTCTGAGTGTTTAATTGACAAGCGAAAAATGGAGGGAACCATCCATGAACCTCAAGAGAAGACCCCCATGTTGTCGGGGCCTCCCATAGAGTTACATGGAATGAAAATCTGGCCAATTAGGGCCCGCAGTGCTACTTCCATTAATTACAAGGATGTCTTCCTGTGAAAAGCTTTATTGTCAGAAGCCCCATGAGCAGAGGCAGAAATAACACAAGAGTCAGAGACCTTTGTGTCGAGATGCAGATTCCCTTCTGCCACACTCTCTCCATCCTTCTCTGCTACAGAAGGGAGGCAGCAACTTTCTGATCCCTTTTGCTGTGTTCCCCAAATCTCTACAGACAGTTCTACACACAGTGATGGCAGAGCCTGTGTGCAAACCACTGGCCTCGGGGGTAGCTCCCCCACCACCATGTTAGGGACATTTAAGCCCTGGCCATATGGTCCTCCCTTCATCCAAGCTGAGGCCCACATCAAAAAAGGCCTTTTGATATATATGTGTGTGCATACACAATACACACGACACACATATACACACGTGCACCCATGTGATATGTATGGGCATGTTGTACACACATATGTACTGTGTAATTAGCATTTTGTACCCCAGGACTCGGTTTCCCAGAATTCCCTTTTTGTCCTCATGTTACGTCCTCCTTACGTTTTGGAGATAAAGTTTCTGTAATCCCGCCCCTCCTCTCTCTCTCTTCTCCTGCTATTGCAGTTGGGAAAACTTCTCTTTACTCAGGTTCTTTCTATTTCCTCTACTTCAAGTGATTATTAAGAAATCTTATAAAATATAATACTTGGAGTTATTGGATATTAATTTTAATGTTACAGCACATACATAAACACACAAGTATATTGTTTATGTATGTATTTGTGACATATATTATATGTTATATATAATATACATATGTAACATATAACATATGTTATATATAACAACTAGGTGATACAAAGGATAGAGCACCAGGCCTAGAATTAGGAGGACCTAAGTTTAAATCCAGCCTCAGACTAGGTGTGACTTAATAGTGGTGAATAGGGTGAGCCATTTAGCCTCGTTTGCCTCAGTTTCCTCATGTGTAAAATGAGCTGGAGAATGCAAACCACTCCAGGCTCTTTGCCATGAAAATCCCAAATGGAGTCACAAAGAATCAAGCACGACTTAAAACAATTGAACAATTCTGTGTGTGTGTGTGTGTGTGTGTGTGAGTGAGAGAGACAGAGAGAGAGAGAGAGACAGAGAGAGAGAGAGAGAGAGAGAC
>NW_025349049.1:0-3683 GCF_016433145.1 Gracilinanus agilis
GGGAGAGAGGGAGGGAGGGAGGAAGGAAGAGAAAAAGAGACAGGAGGGAAGGAAGGAAGGGACTAAAAAAAAGTCAAAGTCTTCCTCAGCTGCTATGGTCTCCTCCTCCGAAAGTGCCCCTGCCAAGAGCTGTGGAGGAAGGCATTTATTTAGTGGCAACTGCAGCAGACCCTGAGCTGGGCTGGTTCTTTACATAAGGCTTCTGGGGCAAGGAGGAAAAAGGGATGGTAAGGCAAGAAAATGGCCCTATCTACAACTGGCAGGCAATAGAACCATATTCATAGCAATTCATTCAGTTTGGGGCATCCAATTTAGGAAAAAGACTAACAAACTAAGGGTATGTTTTAAGAGCAGCAGCTAAGCTGGCAGGAAGACAGAATCATCTGAAGACAAGACAAGAATTGGGAATGGCATGTGGAGAAAGGCATATGGGCATAAGAACTGTCTAAAGGAGAGTCATATGGAAAAAGGATGAGAGTTATTCTTCCTGGCTTTCATAGACAGGGCTAACATTAATCAGGAGAAGTTATAGAAAAGTATATTTCAGCCTAATAGGAAGAAACCCTTCCTGAAAATTAGTGCCAAAGTAGAATGGGCTACCTCAGGAGGTATTGAGTGCTGTCCCATTCACTGGAAAATTTCAGTAGAGGTTAGATGACCATTTGACAGAAATGTTGTATAAAAATATTCCTTTTCATTTACAGATTGAATTACCTACATCCGGAGTCAGGAAGACTTGAGTTCCAATCTTGATTCTGTCCCTTACTAGCTGTGTTACCGTAATCTTTTTTTGTCTCATTTTCCTCATCATTAAAAATGAGGATTATAATGCTACCAGTTTTTGTGTTCTTTTTTTTTAATGTCATGAACTTCTTTGGCAGTTTAGTGAAATCTATAGACCCCTTCTCAGAATCATATTTTTAAAATGCATAAAATGAAATATGTAGTCTATAAAGGAAACCGATTTTCTATTTAAACCCTTACTTTCCATCTGAGAATTCAATCTGAGAATTAATATTGTGTATTGGCTCCAAGACAGAAGAGTGGTAAGGACTGGGCAATGGTAATTAAGTGTCTTGCCCAGAGTCACGCAACTAGGAAGTATCTGAGACCAGATTTAAACCAGGACTTCCCATTTCTAGACTCTCAATCCACTGACCCCCCTAGCTGTCCCCAAAATAAATTATTTTATTTCATTTTTTAAAGTTTATATACTTATTATGAAATAGTTTCCCACGGTTACATGATTCATGTTCTCTCCCTCCCCTCTTCTCTCCCTACTCCCAGAGCTGACAAGCAATTTGACTGGGTTATACATGCATTATCACTTGATATCTAGGAAATAAATTATTTTAAATACAGTTATAATTTTTTTAAGTTCACAGTTTGCAAGTTAAGAAGCTCTACCTAGCTCTTAACTCACAGGGTTGTTTTGAGGCTCAAATGAGTTAATGCATAAAAAGTGCTCTGTAGCCTTTAAAGAACTATACAAATATCAGCTATTTTATTGGATAATCTTCCTCTGAGGTTCTTTCCAACTCACCAAATTATTTGGGGGCTTCAGTGAGTTAATGCATAATAATACTCTGTAGCCTTTAAAGAACTATCCAGATATCAACTATTCTTTTTAGATAATCTCCATTTGAGGCTCCTTCCAACCTTGAGATTCTGTGATTCTGCCAGATCGGTTTTTACATCATTAACTGATATTTCCAATACACATAAAATATTAGATGATGTTCCAAATGCAGTAAACTTGTAAAATCAAACCAGCAGAATTAAATGCCATCATCTCCCTGAAAAGTGAAATATAATCATTTTCCAGTCGTGTCTGACTCTTCGTGATCTCATTTGGAGTTTTCTTGACAAAGATACTGAAGTGGCTTGCCATTTCTTTCTCTAACTCATTTTACAGATGAAGAAACTGAGGCAAACAGGGTTAAGTGACTAGCCTGGGGTCACACAGCTAACAAGTATCTGAGGTGAGGTTTGAACTCAGGAAAAGGTGTCTTCCTAAATGGTTACAATGTGACACTACCTGAATGAAGGTGGATGAACTAGATAATAATATCTCAAGGCTCCCCAAATCACGTAAAAATCATCTCATACAGGGAAGAAGTACAGCCACGGCCTCGTTTGCTTGTGAATACAGGCTCTCATCCATAGGTGGCAGTCTCCTTTCACTGTTACCAAAACACACAAATCGAAGACTCCTAGACCACCGAAATTTTGGAGGGTGATCCTCACTGGGTTGTTTTCTCTTCCCTCTCTTTCCTCACTCAATCCCTTCCTGCCCCCCCAGCTCTCAGGGAGGGCCACCATGGGCCAGACCGTACATACAGGGGTTTTCAAGGCTGACTGAGCTGAGCAACCAATGAAACTTCTCGTGGGAGAATTAACATTACAAAGAGAAATATGCTATATCTATGCCAATCCATCCATATACATTTATTAAGTGTACTAAGCACTGGAGTTACAAAGAGAGAAAAAAAGACAGTCCCTGCCCTCAAGGAGCTTTCCATTTCACAGGAGAGACCACGTATGAGAAATAGATACAAAGCAATATACAGGATAAATAGGAAAGAATTAACAGAAGGCAAAGCATCGGAATTAAGAGGGGATGGAGCAGACTTCCTGGAAAAGGGGGTGTTTTAGTTAGGACTTAAAAGAAGCCAGGGAGGTCAGTAGCCTGAGCAGAGAAGGAAGAATGGTCCAAGCCTGGGGGATGGCCAGAGATTTGGCGGGAGGAGAGAGAGGGAGTGTCTTGTTCACAGAAGAGTCAGGAGGCTAGTGTCACCGGATCAAAGAGTACATGTTGGGGGAGTAAGATGCAATAAACCTGGAGAAGTGGGAAGGAGCTTGGGTGATGAAGTTCTTTGAATGCCAGAGTAGTTTGTCTATGTGTGATTATGTGGAAAGTTTAGTAAAACTTTCTGAAAAGTTTTACTGCAAAATTATTAATTAACTTTATTCATAATTATTCTAATTATATAATATTAATCACTACAAAATCATTATATAAAAGTGAGATGTTTTTGCCTAACTCACTAACTTATGTGTAAAGTAAACTAAATTAAATAAAATAAACATTTATTTTAAAAGAACAAAACTTTTTCAAAGCATTACAAAATTTTTAAGAAAGATCTTACAGACTTATAATAAGTCTTCCCTCTCCTTACTTCACCACCTTCCTCAAAAAAAAAAGCACACTGTGTTCATATTTGGGGAGGTAGTCATAACTAGCATGTGATGTCAAAAATGAAGAAAGAGACAGCTTAGAGATACCTGGGTAGATTTGTGTAAAGAAATTTAGTGGGGGCAGCTGGGTGGCTCAGTGGATTGAGAGCCAGGCCTAGAGATGGGAAGTCCTAGGTTCAAATCTGACCTCAGACACTTCCTAGCTGTGTGACCCTGGGCAAGTCACTTAACCCTCATTGCCTACCCTTACCACTCTTCTGCCTTGTATTGACTCCAAGACGGAAGGTAAGGGTTTAAAAAAAAAAGAAAAAGAAATTTAGTGAAGTGAGGAGAGCAATTCATGCTATCAAATATAAAGAAACAAATGAAATAAATAATATACAAAATAATATATAATAAAACACAAATAAAATAAATATATATTTATATGTTATATATATAAAATATAAAAAATGAAGAATTCTGAAAAACCCATACCCTAACTA
>NW_025349050.1:0-4967 GCF_016433145.1 Gracilinanus agilis
ATATAAAACTAAGGGTGAAAAAGAAGACAATACTTAGAGAAATGGGAAAAGAGAAGTAAAATGAGGTAAAATATATCACATAAAGAAGCAATGGTTGGTGGGGGGAGAATACCAAAACAATGGAAATGAGGAAGAGGTTGACAACATGTAAAACTTAAACCTTACTCTCACTGTAATTGGCTCAGACAGGGAAGAATAGCCAGAGTCATTGGAGGTGTATAATTGTATCTTACCCTACAGGAAATTTGAAGGGGAAAAAGAAACAGGTTGGTGAGGAGTGGAGAAATGTAAGGGAGGGAGAGGTTGGGGGAAGCAATCAAAAGGCCCTTTAATAAGGGGGTTGTGGTAAGAAGAGTAATATAAAGAAGGGGAAAGGAAGACGGGAGGCTGACTAAAAGCAAAACATTGGAGGGGAATACACAGATGATAATCATAACTATGAATACAAAAGTGATGAACTCACTCATAAAATGGAAACATATAGCAGAATGGGTTAAAAACCAGGATCAAATATAATAAAAATTACAATCTACTTATTTAGTGTCATATCTATCCGACTACCAAAAAACATTTTTACTGGATTAGGAAAAATCATAACAATGTTCATCTGGCAGAACAAAAGATGAAAAATATCAAGGGAACCAATGAAAAAAGTTTAAAGGATTGGGCCTAGCAGTACCAGATCTTAAGCAGTACTATAAAGCAGTGATCATCAAAACAAAAACAATATGGTATTGACTAAGAGAGAAGGGTGGATCAATGGAATAAACTTGGGGTAAATGACTTCTGCAAGCCAGAATCTGATAAACCCAAAGTTCCCAGCTTTTGGGACAAGAACCCACTATTTGACAAAAACTGCTGAGAAAATTAAAAAACATTTGGGGAAATAATACATTTAGAGCAATATCTAACAGCCTATACCATGAAAAATTCAAGATGGATAAAATGGCTAAATATAAAGAGTGAAATTATAATTAAATTAGGAGAACATAGAATAGTATGCCTGTGAGATCTATGGGAAAGGGAAGAATTTAAGACCAAATAAGAGAGAGAAAATATTACAAGAGGTAAAATGAAAAATTTTGATTATATTAAATTAAAAATGTTTAATAAAAGCAAAACCAATGCAACCAAAAATAGAAGGGAAGCAACTAACTGGAGAAAAAATATAGCAAAATTCTCTGAAAAAGGTCTAATTTCTCAAATATATAAGGAACTAAGTCAAACATATAAGAAACCAAGCAATTCATTAGTTGAAAAATGGTCAAGGTATATGAATAGGCAATTTTCAAATGAAGAAATTATTAGAATGGAATAGAGGGAATGATAGCTTTTGCAGAGGGTTTGGGCAATGCAGATGATTTGCAGGCAGTGTGGCACATGCACAGAACTAGATAGGTTCACATTCTGGAATGAGAGGAACACTTAAGAAGGAATACTCAGATTCCAAGGGGGTCAGTTGATCTCTGGACACTGAGTAGAGAGCAGAGGCTTAATTCCTGTAGCCATCTTGGTATTGAGCTGTAGGAGTAAACTGAGTTCCTGTATCAGCTTGGAGATTCCTAAAATCAAGAAGCTTTCTCTGATCCTGATTCTGTGACCCTGGTTCCCATCTCTATCATCTGTTCTGTGTGAACTGCCAAGGACTTGATCTATCTAACCTAACCAAGCCAGACCAACTGGACTCTGGCCTTTGGGCCTCTAGCCAAACCATCTAATTAAACTGTACTGATTGTGTTTTAATTCAGTGGATCAGCTAATACAGGAATAGTTAGCTAAATTTAGTTTAGGCAGATAGAGAGTGTGGAGAGAGTAGCCCAATTTATTGGGAATTAAGTAACGTTTGCAGGTCAGTCTGGGGGGAAGAGTTAGGAAAATATAAGAACTAGGGAATCCATTTCTCTGTTAGCCTCACCCATCATGTGTTTGTTCAATAAACCAACATCTTTGTGTATAACCTACTGAGAGAGCAGATTGTGTTGTCATCAACCCACAGGAACTGAGGCCTATCAAATTGGCATCTTACTGTGATCTACCAACATTGGGTATTTAACACTGGTCCAACCCTCAACCCAATATCTAGTGACTTTTACCAGATTCCCCTACTCACTTATTTCAAAATAAAAACTATCAATAATCCATGAAAAAGTGTTCTAAATCCCTCCTGATTAGAGAAATGAAAATCAAAATAACTCTCAGGTATTTCTTCACACCTAGCAGATTGGCCAATTCAACAGTAAAGGAAAATAATAAAAGTTGGAGGGGATGTGGCAAAATTGAGACATTAATTTATCGCTGATGGAGTTGTGGGTTGAACCAACTATTTTATAAACATTTATTAATATTCATTTTTAACATGGTTATATGATTCATGCTCCTACTTTCCCCTTCACCCCCCGCACTCCCCCACCCATGGCCGACACACATTTCCACTGGTTGTAACATGTGTCCTTGTTCAGGGCCTATTTCCAAATTGTTGATAGTTGCATTGGTGTGGTCGTTTCGAGTCTACATCACCAATCATGTCCGCCTCAACCCATGCGTTCAAGCAGTCGTTTTTCTTACATGTTTCCTCTCCTGCAGTCCTTCCTCTGAATGTGGGTAACATTCTTTACCATAAATCCTGTCCTGTGTCATTGCATTGCTGCTGGTACAGAAGTCATTACATTTGGTTTTACCACAGTATATCAGTCTCTGTGTACAGTGTTCTTCTGGCTCTGCTCCTCTCACTCTGCATCAATTTCTGGAGGTCTTTCCAGTTCACATGGAATTCCTCCAGTTTATTATTCCTTTGAGCACAGTAGCATTACATCACCAGCATATACCACAGTTTGTTCAGCCATTCCCCAATTGAAGGACATACCCTCCTTTTCCAGTTTTTTGCCCCCACAAAAAGTGCAGCTATAAATATTTTCATACAAGTCTGTTTATCTATGTTCTCTTTGGGGTACAAACCCAACAATGGTATGGCTGGATCAAAGGGCAGGCATTCTTTTATAGCCCTTTGAGCATAGTTCCAAATTGCCAGCCAGAATGGTTGGATCAGTTCACAACTCCACCAGCAATGCATTAATATCCCAGTTTTGCCACATCCCCTCCAGCATTCATTACTCTCCCCTTCTTTCATTTTAGCCAATCTGCTAGGTGTAAGGTGATACCTCAGAGTTGTTTTGATTTGCATTTCTCTAATTTGAACCAACTATTTTGGAAAACAATTTGGAATTATGCCCAAAGGGCTTTAAAAGAATACATACCCTTTCATTCAGCAATACCACCATTAGGTATGTACTCCTAAGAGATTAGAAAAAAAGGTTTTACAACAATATTTATAGCCACACTCTTTGTGGTGACAAAAAATTGGAAAATGATGGGTATTTCTGGATTGGAAAATGGCTGAACAAATTGTGGTAAATGATGGCGATGGAATTCTATTGTGCTATATATAAGGAATGATGAACTGCTTGATTTCTATAAAAACTGGAAAACCTCCATGAACTGATGCATAGTGAAATGAGCAGAGCCAAAAGAACATTGTACCCAGTAATTGAAACATTATGAGATGATCAAACACAATAGATTTTGGTACTAATAGCAATGCGATGATCCAGAAAAATTCTGAGGGATTTTTGGGAAAGAATGCTATTTACATTCAGAGAAAGAACTGTGGGTATAGAAACACAGAAGAAAAAATATGATTCATCACTTGTATAGTATTTGGAGTTTTGTTTTTAAAAGATTATTACAAAAATTCATAATATGGGAATTGGTACTGAGTGATAAAACATATATAACCCAATAAAATTGCTTTGGAGAGGGGAGGAAGAAGGGGAGGGAGAGAATGTAAATCATGTAACCATGGCAAAATACTTAAAAATAAATAAATTGTAAAAAATAGGAGATAGATTGAAATGAGACGAGACTTGCATCAGTCAAACCTAACAGAAGGGTATTACTGATTTGATCAATCATTAAAATTTATTAAGTGCTTATTTTAAGACTGGTGGATCCGTTTAATTTCCATTTCTGAGTTGCAGTAATGATAATACCAACAGGGCATTCATGCTAAATATGGTGCCAATGTAGTAAGCCCTTTGAGGTTGAAGAGAATTGACACAAGACTGTCTAAGTACTAAACTAAGTCAAGTCAGCAAAACAGATTAGCTTAAAATCTGATATCAGTCAAAATTAGGATTGTGCCATTAGTGGCCACACTATCACAAATAGTATTTTAGAGCATTTCAATGTCTGCAAAGTATTTTAAAAACATCTCATTTTATCTTCACAACAACTTTGCAAATAAGGAACTATTATTATCCCTATATTTCAGATGAATAAACTGAGACTTAAGTCAACTGAATTACCCAGTTGTTGCAAAGCTTTGAAGTATCCACAAGAAGTTTTGAAATTCAGTCTATGATCAGATCTGATATTCTATCACTTGAGCTATCAAGATTATTTTGCATCCTGAGTCTTAGCTCTATCATCTGACTGTAATCTGAGCCTCAATTAAAATTTGCACAAACTCTTCATTGGTAGAGATAGATTGCCCAGTGTTTTTCATTTGAATGATGGATGGTTGGAGTTGACAAGAGGTAGAAGCAGAAGAAGGATCTTAGTCTTCTTGTTGCTAACTTTGAAAGGTGTCACATGGTTACAAATTCTCTCAGGTCACAAAAGGGAAAGACTGAGAAGAAGCTGACATATAAAGAAACAAGAACCTTCATATCCCTATACTCAGTTTGTTAAAATTAACCATTGGATGAGACCTGGGACTCTTTATCTCTCTGTCTCTCTCTTTCTCTCTATATCTCTCTCTTTCTACCTCTGTATGTCTGTTTCTGTGTCTCTGTCTCTATGTCTCTGTCTCTGCCTCTGTCTGTCTGTCTCTCTCATCCCTGGCCTAATAGAAGAACTAATTCATTCTGTATATTATCTGATATTATATATATATGTATATATATATTTCT
>NW_025349051.1:0-2017 GCF_016433145.1 Gracilinanus agilis
AAGAGAAGGTGAAGCTGAAAGAGGCAGAGAGGAAGGAGATGAAAACCCCATGGGCCCCCATAGCAAGAACTGGCAGAACAAATGAAAAGCCTCTGGAAATTCATTACCTTTTGTCTATTTGTAGCCCAGGTGCTATGGATGGACAATAAAATGAAGGGGTAGTGAAATGTCTGCTTAGGCCCAGTGGCTTTTTTCCCTGGGGGGGGGGGTCGGCGTGGGGGGGCGGGTTTAGTATTTCTTAGATGAAGGGAATTTCAGGCTATTTCCAATTCACACACAGACCTGCAGAAATCTGGACATCTTTCCCAGTGAATGCTCTTTTCTAAAGAAATACTGAATACCGTGTGTCAGTTCTGAGGGACAAGATCAACGTCTGTGGCGTGAAGGCTTGTTGGGTTGGTAGTCAGGTGATCAAGCACCTAGTAATGGCCTACTTTGTACCAGGTGATGGGCTAAGTGCTGGGGCTACCACAGGAGGCAGAAACAGTCCCTGCCTGCAAACTTCCTTTCAAATGTGATTGGTAACTACTGTGCCTGACCTTATCCTGAGCCCCACAAGGGGCAAGGCAATGAGAAAATACATTTTCTTAGTGAGCATCTATATTTTATAATTTGAGATGGGAAAGAAGAGGGATCCAAATTGCAGAGAAAAGCAGCATCCCCGTAAAGGCATGACTTGAGATGCCGGGTTCTTCCCCTGGCCTTGCCTGCTGGCCTGCTTTCTGGAGCAGAATTTGATTCGTGAAGGCCTTGGAAAGGGCTTGGTGGGCCAGTCACAGCCAGGGATTGCTAATGAGTCTGCCTCTACTTCCTTTACTATTCCTCTCTCCCTGGAGCACTGAATTCCCACCTGTCACATATAGCTCACAAGTGTCTGAGACAAGGTTTGAACTCGGGCCTTCCTGACTTCAAATATCATGTTCTATCCACTGTGGCACCTTGCCGTATGTGAGTAAAGAGGCTGGGAGTCTAGAGACAGCTGCGAGTCTCAACCTGAAACTCAGAGCCCCAAATCTATGTGGGGATCCAAACAATCCAGACACTTGGTGAAAATCTGAGTTTAGAGAATGCAGATGGGCTCTTTGAATAATGAGGCTTTGAAAACACAAAGGCTCAACAGTAACTGGTTCGTGATGAAACCTGATCAATGATACTATTCTGGGAAATGAGGATGCCGGAAAGGATAAAGGACATCTGTGATTACAGTCGCCTCATATCACTTACAGGGGCTCGGGCGATTATCAATTTCGAGAAAAGAAAATGCTATGTCTGTCAAAACGTGGGAGGGGAGTGACACATAGAACAAATGCAACAAGTGCCTATTTGGCAGCCAGAGGAGCCCTGTAGATGAGGGGGGAATGAGAGGTGAGATACTCCAAGCAGGGGGCCGACCTCCTAGGAAGGGTCCAAAAGGGGTTCCTGCTTTGGGGAGGGCGGGTTTGGGCTGCACGACAGCAAAGGTACCTTTGGACTCTTGACAAGAGACTAAGGGGTGACAATGGCTGATTGGCCAAGACCACTTTATTCCTTGCAGATCATACATCCTGTGATGCAACGATTAGTGAGCAGAATGCGACCCGGCTGTATTGGGAAGGAACAGCCAGAAATAGGCACCCATCGTGCCTTAGCTTGAAGATCTCCAATGAGGGTGCCCCCCACAGACCTTCTGATAGGGTCCCTCAACAGATCTTAGCAAGCTGCCTCCATTTTGTACTTGGGAAGGGAATTCTCACACACAAAGCCTGAACATTTATGGCTGCCACATGATGCAGGACAACCAACTGGTCGGCATGTCAGACGAACTGGGAACAACAGATGGCAGAGTTTCATCTAATCTCTTCACTGTCCCACTTCTTCAACATGCTTGACCAGTAGAACCGTTCTCCCAAACAAACGGAAACTGGTTTTGTCTCTGTGTGATTCAGAAATGAAACGGAGGAAAATCAGATTCCAAAACTAAAAGGAAAGAAAGAAGCCAGGGCCTCAGCAGTTGGGGGTGGGGGGGAGAGGGAGAGAG
>NW_025349052.1:0-7893 GCF_016433145.1 Gracilinanus agilis
TAAGGTATTGTTTCATATTATATTATTTTATACATATATAATAAAAATAAATGGTAACGAAGAAGATCAAGTGAAACAAAAATCATATACTATTAAATGACTCCATGATATCTCAATCAATTGGGTAAGTGTATCCACTTCTGGAGCTATATGCATATGAAAATACACACATATCAATGTACATTTTCATTGTAGTTATAGAATAAAGAACACTGGATATGAAGTAAGTGGATCTGGGTTTGGATTCTGGGTCATCTTCTTACTATCCATGCCATACTAGGTGTGATGACTTTTCTCAACCTCATTTTCCTTGTCTGCGAAATGAAGAAAAATGGACTAAATGACACATGAGATTGCCAACAATTCTAAACGTTTGACTCTAAGTAGATTTTTATCCCAAAGCTTTGCTAAATAAATATTTCTGAGCTAGCGGATTAAGATACTTTTATAAGAAACAAGTCATTTTTATGACTTACTATTTTATGACTCATTATAAGAAACAAGCAACTTTCAATCAAACTCTTTACTAAATTTATAGAGAATTCTTGCTTTTATATTTCTATACATAAAAGTATATATGTATAGATGCATGTGTGTCTATGATTTAAGTTTTAAATAGCCTATAGGCTCAAATAATCTATTCAATATATATCACATTTACGTATACATACATATTTAGGTACTCAAATGGCATACACATAAGTGCATAGGTACATATGCATATGTTGATAGATATATTCATACTCCAGTATATTTCAGAAGGTTAAGTTATATCAGCAGGTTTATTCAGTTACAAAAACAAAGGCTTCTTTCTTTGTAAAAGCCTGTAATAAATATGTTGTTTATTTGGGAATGGGAGTCACATTACAATAAAGCTGAATGTTCCTGGGAGAGAGAATGCACTTAATTACATTGTCCATGCTGCACCCATGTCCACCAGCTTCTCACTCCCCAAGGCATGAGACTAAGTAGCCCATGAAGGTCACAGCCAAGGGTACAGATTAACAAAGAGAGAGAAAAATTAAACAGATTTTTAACATCACGCTTGAATCTTTCATTATTACGTATTGGTTGAGCCTTAAAATCAGATTCTCCGCTTGTAATTACATTGATGGGTACCAATGTCTGGTTAACAATAGAATCTTTTCTCAGCTAACTGCTTTTCTCCCTCTCCTCACCACCCCCTTTTTTGCTTGAGTGTGGGTGGCTGCTATGGCAACTCTGAATTTAACTCCTGCTGCAAACGTATGCTTTGCAGATGATTCTTACTTTTATATTTGAGCCTGTATACAAATATATCTCTTCACAGCTTCACTAAAGACACCTAGAAAAAAAAATTGCCTTATAACAGAAGTGTTGGGATGTTTCAGAATGATTCAGTCTCATGGAATCCTTGCTGGCATTTTGACATGTAAATAGGGGAAAACAATCATGTTCCGCATGCTCAGATAAATAGGTTTACAGCTTTATTTAGTTGGAGATGTATTTTTAAAGTGAGCACAGGAATTACAACAATATGGAAACACCTAAATAAAAACAATATACCCATCATGAAGTGAATGAAAAAGAAATGACTAGGGATGTAATGATGTTTTCCTTATGTGGACTCAGGAACGGAAATGAAAAAAAAAAGCTGCATTAGAAATCGACTTTGTATGTATTAAAGATCACTGAGAGATTAATTTCGGTACACTTCCACATATTATTGAGAGGTATATTGCTTTAAAAAAATGTTCTTCCAGGTAGAAATTATGGACAGTAAGCCCATACTCTCCAGATTACACGTGGGTTTAGACATATATATTATAAACATTTATATATAATTATTTAAATTCAAAAATCACCTTATAACAGAAGTGTTGGGATGTTTCAGTATGATTCAGTCTTATGGAATCTTTGCTGGCATTGTGATATGTAAATAGGGGAAAACAACCATGTTCTGCATGCTCAATCTATATGTGCAGTTGTGTATGCACGTATGGATGTGTGTATAGACACATATATTTGTATATGTTAAGTATCTATTGGAAATGATGGGAAGTTAACCAGCTTTACTTAGAAGTTAATAAGTATAAGACATTTTAACTGAAAAACCAAAGGGAATATTTATAGAGTGGATTACTTTCTAACTAGTTCTATGAAGCTGGGAATTGGGAACAAAAAAAAGTTGTCATCTCTCTTCTAGGTCTAATATTCTAATGAATAAAGTTTTAAAAAAAAAACTCTTCAATATGGTATTCTTTCCTATTACCTTTCCAGGCTTATTACAGATAATATTCCCTTTCTTATATACTCCATTCCTCTCAAACCAACCTGCTAGCTATTTTCTGTAGATGAGATTCCATTTCCCACCCAACTACCTTTACACAAGTGCTTTTCCAGTTCTAAAAAACTCTTTGTTTCTCTATCTTCATCTCCACATTGTGTAAACCCCTAGTTTCTTTCAGTGTACAGTTTGGGTCCTACCTCCCCTGAGCTCTCTTCTGGTTCCTCTCTGTTATTACTACTCTTCCTCTTGAATTTTTTTATATTACTTTGTATTTCTATAATTGCATAAATGTTAATGCCCTTCCTCAAATTATCTTGAATGAATGAATGAATGAATGAATAGGACTTATCAAGAGCATATTGTATACCAAACACTATACTAAGCTTGAGAGACACAATAGGACACAAAACAGGCCTTGCCTTTGATGTGCTTTTATTTCTAATAGGGAAATAGAATTTGTAGAAGGGAGCTGCAAAGGCAGATTGTAATTTGGAAGTGGCCAGAAAATGGCAAGGAGGCCTGGTTCTGAGTAAGTGACATTCATTTCTCAAAGCCCAAGCATCTAGAGCAACGGTAGGCAACCTTTTTGGCAGTGAGAGCCATAAATGCCTGTGGAAGGAGGAGGATGGAGGTGGAAGGTGCTGGAACATGGGGCTGGGGCTGAAGGGCCCCCTGGGGCACATCCTGGGGGTTCTGCAGGGACTGGCTGGTCTGGAGGTGGAGCCAGATATGGCTGGAGAGCCAACCTTTCTGACCCCTGATCTAGGAGATAAAACCCAGGTGGTTCCAGTGGGAGTTGATTGAGAAGAATGGAAGCAGCATTATACTTGCTTACCTATTAACATGTTGAATATTATAGTTAAATATAAGCTCATTGAGGAAAAGGATTGTTTTGTTTTTGCCTTTGTATCCCCAATCATTTATACAATGTCATTAAGAATATTATAGCTGCTTGATTAAAAACTATTGAACTTAATTAAATGAATATGTGCACAATAAGCATTCTTAAATTTATTTTTATTGTCTATAGAAAGTTGAATTGAAGACTGACTTCTTTTGGTACTTAAGGATCTTATTTAAGAGGTTCTGCAGTGTTCTGGGCCTTGAGAATACTAGCACCATGTCATATGCCATGAATGTCTTAGAATGAAAATAACAATTTCTTTTAATTAGCCTTTCCCCAGAAGCCCAGTAGCTGTAACATTGCTTCTTCCCCACCCTTTCTTTGTCTCTTCCACTTTTTTCAATTTTCTCCCCTCACTGTGTATCAGTCACTTTCATATTTAGGTGTTCATTTTCTCATTCAACTTTCTATTAAAATAGTTTCCAACCTCTAAGACCTTTCCTTATTAATATATCTTTTTCCAAAATAAGTAAATAAATTCTATTTATTGGTATCCCTTAAGAAAACCTTCTTAATATTATTTGGCTTGGTTCTACCCAAAGAAAATACTTAAAATGTTTATTCTTGGATTTTAGATTTGGGAAGAGAAATGATTGGAAGATACTTCAAAAGGTTTACTCCATCTCCTAAGGATGGTAGAAATAATGTGGCAGAAATTTCTTTGGGGCTGGGTGGGGACATTCAGTTTTCATTACACCACTGGAAAACAGCCACCTTTGATGCCTAGATGTCCAATTATAATGAGATCATTTCTCAAAATCTCCCTTGTCTTAGATTAAATTATTATTAAACTATATCCCTAGGGGGTACTCTGCTTTTAAAATTCAATTCTACAGTGGAAAAATTATAGGTTTGGGGGTCAGAGGACATGAGTTCAAATCCTGATTTTGCCACTCCCTATAAGATCTTGGCTAAATTACCCAAGCTTTCATCATCTGTAAAAGGAGACAGTGGGACTAGATAACATCTAAAGTCCAATATAGTTCTAGATTTATGTTTCTAAGTCAATATAAGACAAATATTATTTTAAGAACTTAGTGTCCATATGTAAACCACTAAGCTTTTACTGTATTCATCCTCTTTTACTTTGTGTTGTGGAAGGTGACAAGTATATAGGATCATAATTCATTTTTATGAACTTAACATCTCCCTCCAAGCTTCCAAGTGGAAGAGGCATTACCTAAACAGAGGGTCATGCATTTATAGGTTGAAAAGATATTGGAAATCATCTAAACACATTCTGGGGATGGGGAGCACAAAATGGCAGAAACAATTTATCTCATGAGGAATAAGTACTCCTCAAATTCTGTCCTTTTGTAGTGTGGCAACAAGTTAGTCACACCCCTCCTTATTTAGCTGTAGATACAGATCTGAAGCCTTCAATACAATACATGGTTTGCTAGTCCATGATTTAGTAAATAAGTGTTAAAGAATTGCCTCAAGCCCAGAGAGTTTAAGTGATTTGCCCAGAATCCCACACCTTGGAGTTGACAGAAAAGAGCTTTGAAGATTCTTGTTCCCGATTCTAAAGCTAGCACTCTAGTCTCTATACCAGATCAGTTTTAAAGATGGCTCAAAGAACAAAGACTCAGAGATAAAAATAGCATGTTTTATTTGAAGGCCCTTTGGAGATAATCCTGTCTAGAGTAAGCATTAAAGACTAATGTAAGGAGTATTGTACTGATCTCATACGCAATAATAGCAGGGAAAACCATCAGATAATATAGCTGTGATCTAAATATTATCTCTTTATAAATATGCAGTAAAAGTGATGAATAGACTTAAATGGATTAGATCTGGTAGAGAGGGTGCCTGAAGAACTATGGACAGGGGTACACAATATTATATAGGAGATAGCCACAAGAAAATGCATTCCAAAGAAAAAGAAAAGTAGGAAAGCAAAATGGCTAATTATTGAGGCTTTACAAATAGCTAGGGCAAGGATAGCACAAGGTAAAGGAAAAAGGGAAAGATATATCTAACTGAATGCAGAATTCCAGAAACAATAAAGGAGACATTAGGTTTCCTCCAATAAGCCATGCAAAGAGAAAGAAGAAAACAATACAATGGGAAAGGTAAAAGATCTCTTCAAGAAAATTAGAGATATCAAGAAATCATTTCATACAAAAATGGTGATGAAAGGCAAAAATGGGAGGGAATTAACCTAATTAGAAGAGATGAAGATGAGATGGCAAGAATATGCTGAAGAACCAAAGAAGAAACGTCTTAACATTACTGATGTTTACCATGGTGCGGTTTCTGATCTAGGACCAGACATTCTCAAGAATGAAGTCAAATGAGCTTTAGGAGGAATGCTAACAGCACAGCTAATGGAGGTGACAGAGTCCCAGCTGAGCTACTTGAAATCCTAAAAGATGAGGCTAATAAAGTACTGTACTCAATATACCATCCCCTTTGGAAAACCCAACAGTGGCTACTCAATCCTAAAAAAAGATCAATGCTAAAGATCATTCAAATCACTGAACAACTGCATTTATTTTACATTCCAGCAAGGTTATGCTTAAGATTCTGTAAGCTAGGCTTCAGCAATATGTTAAATGAGAATTATCAGAAGTGAAGACTATTTGAGGAGGCAGAAGCACTGGAGACCACATTGCCAGCATTTTCTGGATTATGGAGGGAAAAAAAAGGAGTTCCAGAAAAAAAAATTAATTCTGCTTCATTGACTACACTAAAGCCTTTGACTATGTCGATCACAACAAAATGTGGCAAGTCTTCAAAGAAATGGGAGTACTAGATCATTTTACTTGTTCGCTGAAGAACCTGTATGTGGGTAAAGAAGCAACAATTAGAAGTGAGTATAGAACAACTATTTAGTTTATGACAAGGAAAGGGGGATGACAAGGCTATATATTATTACCTTTTCCATTTAACATATGCAGAATACATCATGTGAATTGCCAGGCTGGATGAATCAAAAGTCAGAATTAAGGTTACTATAAGAAATATCAGGAATCCTAGATATATAGATAATACCACTTTAATAGCAAAAAAGTGGTGAAGGTGAAAGAAGAGAGTATAAAAATTGGCTTGAAGCTTGACAATAAAAAAAACAAAGAAACCACTAAGATCTTAGCAACTGGTCTCATCAACTTCCTGAAAATAGAGGAAGAAGAAATGAAAGCAGAATGAGATTTTATATCTTTAGATTCAAACATCACTAGAGATGGTAACTACAGGCATGAAATTAAAAGACATTTCTTGGAAGGAAAGTTATCTTTGAATGGAAATCGGAATAACATACTAAAAATCAGAGACATCACTTTGTTGGGAAAGGTCTAATAAGTTAAAGCTATGGTTTTTCCAGTAGTGATGTATGGCTATGGAAGATGAAGAGTAAGCAAAGATGAGCATCCCAGAATCAATGTTTTCAAATTATGGTGCCAGAGAAGAGTTTCGAGAGTCCCTAAGATAGCCAGGAGATTATGTCAGTCAATACTTGAAGAAATTAATGGAGACTAATCATTGGAAAGACAAAACCTGAAGCTGAAACTTAAATACTTTGGCCAAATAATCACAAGACAGGATTAATTGGAAAAATATCATGATGGCAAAGGTTGAAGGCAAAAGGAGAAGAGGATGGCAGATGATAGATAATATGGAAGCAACAAATGTGAACTTGGACATACTTCAGGAGATAGTAGAAGATAGAAGAACCTAGCATATGATGGTCCATGGGTTCACAATGAATCAAATACGACTAATATCTGAATAACACAGGCAATATGGCAATTATTTTTTAAACCTTTAACTTCCATCTTAGAATTGATACTGTGCATTGGTTCCAAGGCAGAAGAGTGGTAAGGGCTAGGCAATGGGGGTTAAGCAACTTGCCCAGGATCCCATGTCTAGGAAGTGTCTGAAGCCATATTTGAACCCAAGATCCACTATCTCTAGGCCTGGCTCTCAATCTACTGGACCACCTAGCTTCCCCCTGGCATATATTCTTAAACTAAGAAATGTTCTGGTGGCAATCATGTTTTATAATAATCCAGAAAATATTTGGAAGGCAGAACCAGGAACTAGATGGAAGTTCCAAAGAAGCTTATATCAAGTTTGATGATGAAGGAAAAAAAATTCTAATATTTAGAGTTATCTACAATTAGAATAGATTTCCTTGAGATGTGCCAATCTTCCCTATATTGGAAGTCTTCAAGAAATGATTGGATATTCACTTGCATAAGTGTAATCTAGAGAATTATTTTTCAAGAGTATATCAATCTAGGCAAGATCCCTTCTTCTGGTATTTTGTTTGTGTGCCTAGCTGGCAGATGAAAATTATGAACCTTTTCCTGATATTACTGTGATTAAAGATTAGGCTAACATTGTGCAGAGATGATGGAAAATGGAATATTATGGAAGTACAGAACACTTAGTTTGTATCTCTGAGTAACTAAACGTGGTGTACTTATTGTTCTTTTTTAAAAGATTATTTATTTAACAAAAAGCCAATCAAAAACCATCATTTAATTATTTATTTATGTGAGTATTTAAATAATTAATTTAGGGTATTTTCCCATGGTTACTTGATTCATGTTCTTTCCCTCCTCTCCTCCCACCCCCCTCCCATAACCAACAAGCAATTCCACTGGGTTTACATGATAAAGACCTCTTTCCATAGTATTAATATTTGGACTAGGGTGATCGTTTAGAGTCTACATCTCCAGTCATATCCCCATCGCACCATGTGATTAAGCAG
>NW_025349053.1:0-7321 GCF_016433145.1 Gracilinanus agilis
ATATATATGTATGTATAATATATTCAAGTAACACCACTGATTGGTTGCTAGAGCATAAAACTGGCCATTAGCCAAAAAGTAAGGAATTGTATTCCTTAAGATCTATAACCGGATAATTTCACTCTTAAGTCTTAAAAAGTTCCGAGGGTATGTGTTGTCCTCCTATCAGCCTTTTCTCTTGCTACATCACCACCTAACCTCCTTTCCCCAATATAAGTTAAATGGGTGATAATTTTTCCACCACTTCTTACACAGAGGCCATTACTAGTAATATTCCATGGCCTACTTTTGGCCATCATGTCTCTCTCTCCATGACCCTTTGAGGCACTTTGTTTGGATTCCTCAGCAGCTATGATGTTGCAGGATTCAGAGCTAAATAGCTTCACTGGAAGAATATTGGTTTTATGAAGATGAATGGGTGTATTAGAAGCTTTGGGAATTGTTGGAAACATTGTACAAGTTCCCAAATGCAATCTAACCCTCTATTTCCCTGCTTTTCAATATTGGGTCTAAATTGTTGTCCACCTGTCTAAGATATATATAAACTAATTCAATGAATTGATTGCTCTTCAAGCTACAAGATATGGTTGGGACAATAGACATTCACATAAATGTAAGTTACTGACAGTCTCTTTTCTTAGGGTCTGAAGTTGTTTTTTTTTTAATTTGTGATCAAATTTCATTCTTAATGAAATCTAGCAGGTGGATAGTTCTGAAATGCAAAGACTTCACTGAATCTATTTACTTTCTTAAATTGGCTTCTTGAGGGCCCTTCATTCTCTCCAGTACATTTGATCTTTTGTGTCAAAGCAAAGACTGCAAGCCAGGGACAAGTTCAAACGACTTCACAGGTTGTATGTATAGTTCCCTTTCCATTGTCAGGAAGCTGAAGAATACAGTATTTCAATTACTTTTAGAAACTAAGATTACATTATTTCTGGTCTGTGGCATGGGACTGCAGGCATACTGAACAATGATAGTGCAAGGAAAAGAGGCTTTATAATGAGTCAAGAAGTATTTCATGTGTGTATTGTCTGCCTAGACCTGTGCTGGATCCTATTGAAGATATTGTCATGTCCCATGTTCTTGATCACTTTATACCTACCTATCCCCATGCATGAGATAATTTCTTCTCAAAACAAACCAGGAATACAGCACTTGGGCCACAGCCCTCTTCCTCCCATGCAGAACCTTTTTCATCCCCTCCTACTGATTAGTTGGGGAACCCAAACTCTCCATTTTCCTTTGAGTACACTAACACAGTCATCCACAAATCCCATGCACCATCAGTAAAACTCTCCTTACACCAAACTTGCTACCAAGACACACTTTCTAATTCTCCAATCTCATTGCAACACACTCAACAATTCCTCTTCCAAATGGGCATATTGACTTCTCTGAGATTAGTCTTTCATCTACTCTCAACCAGATACCAACTGGGAAGATCCTACTTGCTACTATACCCCTGTGGGACAGCAGCTACCTTCTTCTCCTTCTCGCTTCTCATGTGCATTTGTGTGGTTTTTTTTCCTTTTCTGCTTTGTCCTATCATGCAGCATTGGTGAAGACAAAGCACACATGCAGAGCCAGCACTAGGGGAGCTGCTCCATTCCCATTCTTTCCAGCACCCAAAGACATTTTTTGCATGTCCCCATCCCTCTGTCCAGCTATCCAAAGCAAGCATTTTCTCCCTCAACTCTCTCTGGTGATCCTGGGGCTCAAAGATTGCTTGAATTTGCTCTCTGAACACACAAACTCTGAAAAGGTTTGACAACAAGGCGGGACATTCCAAACACCTAAAAGCTTCCAAAGAAGTTTAAGAAGCTTATAATTTAATCACAAATATAAGATATCAGCATGTAAAAACAGCAAATGAGAATACACACACACATAAGTACATATGTTTAACCATACTCTAAATAACATGATTAACGTGTTCCCAAAATATACAATATTAAGCAAAATGTCATGACAAGAGACTATTAATTCCACAGAGGGAAATGTTCTAAATAATGGAATAAATAAAATATAAATGAAAAAATTCATAAACTCATTCATCACAAACAGAAATTTAGTTTGGGTAGGGGAGAGCTAGGTGGCTCAATGGATTGAGAGCCAGACCTAGAATTGGAAGGTGGGGTTCAAATCTGGCCTCAGATACTTCCTAGCTATGTGATCCTGGACAAGTCACTTAATCATCCATTGCCTAACCCTTGCTGCTCTTCTGCCTGGGAACCAATATACAGTATTGATTCCAAGACAAAAGGTAAAAGTTTTTTAACAAAAGATCATTTGGGTTCCCAAGAGCTCAAGGTAAGATGGAGAATTGATCAGAAAGTTATATGATTCATAGATGGCACATTATTCAATATCTTCTTTGTTTTCCCCGTTCCCTGTGTCAGGAATGTGTTGCCTCCCTATCCTCATCTGTTAAATTTCTACACATCATATAAAACCAAACCCTATTATCGTCCCCCACTCCCCAAATGGAAACAACCTCACCCCACCCACAGACCTTAACAAAGCACATTTTGGGAAAGGCAGCCCAGTATAAAGGACAAAGTATATACTAGATTATGATAAATGGATGAATGGATAGATAGAGGGGGGGAGAGGGGAAATGGATAACTAGATATACTGATGCAAATTCAAAGAAACAATATGTTCCTGCCCTCAAGGAACTGACACTCTATTGAGGGGATGCAACACATAAAGAGTAGCTAGAAAGGCAAAGAGTGATTTCCATGATGGCATAATAAGAAAAGATTGTGCTGAAAATTAAATAAGCCCCATTAAAACTAGACAAAAAAGCACCTATAAAAACTAGAGAAACCAGGGGTATAACCCAAGGATCTAGTGGAAGAGAGAATGTAAGAATGATGCTCAGAGAAGAGCTGTCATGGTGAGGACACTCCTGGAAGGCTTAGATCAGTCATCTGAATCTGAGCCTTATGCCAGGCTTTTTATCCGAGATCATAAAGTATCATAAATTTATGATACTTATCCTCTACGAATATCTCTATAAACATTAAAGAATTATTGAATGTGAGTGTTATTATTTTCTACCTCTCCAGGGCTCTTCATTGTTTTTTTTTTGGTTAAAATATTTACATTATGAATCATATCCCCCATCCTAGCAAGCTCTATGAGTGCAAGGATCTTAGTTTATCTAACTTGTTATCTCTCCTAGTGCCTGGCACAATGCTCTGGACATAATGAAAGCTTAAGAAATATTTCTTGAATTAAAATGAATTGAATAAATGAGCAATCAGCTAAATGAGGCAATTCAGTATATGGATCTTGATTTTATTATAAAATTATATTGACAATGTTGTTACATAACGTTACATAATTAGTTAAAGCAACCTTACAGCAGAACATGTACTTATTAAACTGAATTATATATTTAAAAAGTTCTGAAAGGCAAATTAGAAATAGAAGTTCTCAATGGATTAAAAGTTTCAGGGATGCCTCAATACAGAACTTAAACTGGATCTTGGATGTTGGACTAATTTGGCTAGGCAGAGAAGGAGGAAGAATTTCAGCTGGGCACAGCTTACCAACTCCATAAATGAGTTTGCTGAAATAGAAAGTAAGGGAACATGCATTTATTAAGCACCTACTATGTTCCAGACACTGTGCCAAGCATTTTATAAATCCTCACATCAGTCCTCTAATGTAAGTATATTATTCTCATCTTACAATTGTGGAAATGGAGGCATGGAGAGGTTATCTTATCCAGGGTCACACTCCCAGTAAGTTTCTGAGGCTGTATTTGAACTCAAACCTTCCTGACTCCAGATTTGGTACTCTATCCATCATACCACCTAGCTGTCTTTTTCTCCCCTAGAATATCTTAGTCACATTCAATCCCTCCACCCAGTTTCTCAGACGTATCCCCCAAAGCTGGAGGTGGGGGGAGTGTCTCTACTATTTATATGTGAAAAAGGAAAATGTATAATCTTCAGAAAGGGTTCATTGATTACTTTATGAATAATTGGCAATAAGTAGTCTATCCAAAGATGCAAATGATGCCCTATCCCAGGACTGTCCATCCTTCGCAACTCTTGTCCAGGCCTCCTTGTGAACTAATATTATTAACAATAATATTAATAATAATAATAATAGACAATCCCTGCTCTAAAAAAGTTTAGATTTTAATGAGGAAAACAACGTGCAAATAACTATTTATAAACAAGCTATTTACCGAACAAATTGGAAACAATCTACAGAAGAAAGACACTAGAATTAAGGAGAGTTAAGATTAGGGCTTCAGTTCGAATCTGACTTTAGACACTTCCTAGCTATGCGAACATGGGCAAGTCACTTAACCCCAGTTGCCTAGCTCTTGCCCTTCTGTCTTAGAGTTTTTACTAAGACAGAAAGTGGGTTTTTTAAAAAGATGGACCAGGAAAGACTTCTTATGCAAAGTGGAATTTTAGCTGGGACTTGAAGGAATTAGGGATGAATTGATCAGGTAAGGTTTTTGGTGGAGATAGTGGCAGGGACCTAACCATGTTTGTAGATAGTAGGCAAGCAGTCACTTAGCTAGGGAGAGACTGAAGATTAGTTAGAGAATATGGATAATAGAGAGGGAAATCTGCTGGAAAAGACAGGATAGAATAATCAGTGAACAAAACCGAGGTATCATATATACCAGCATATTCAGAAGAGTACTTTATAAGCAAAAAACAGAAATGAAAACTGATTCTCATTGATTAAGGAACCTAGAGCATGTTAGATGCAATTACTACAATAATGTAAATTTTTTAAAGCACCAAAAGGCTTTAGAATTCACATGAAATGTAATAATCATTCCAAGTTCAAGCAAACCAATAAGAAAGCACATTTTCTTCTTTTTGGGTAGAGAAGTGGTGGCCTACAGGTTTAGAGTGTTGCATACACTGTCAGATAAGTTACTGATTATTGGTTTTGCTTAATTATTTTTCCCTTCAATGAAAAGAGTTCTTCAAGGAAAAAAGCAATGGGAAATAATTTGGGTATTAAAAAACAGCATTAAGCACAATATTTTTATAAACAGTTTTTGAAACCTCTACCTTCCAAACTATGGCATGGAGAGCTAGATCAGTAGTTTCCTACTATGTCATTATTTTAAAATCTGGAGAAATATATGAAAAGTGATCTATTTTGTAAAGTAAGACTTCTATTTAGCATTTAAAGTAAGTTACTGTGTCACTGATGAATCTATTAACTTTTATACTATTTCTATATTTTATCTTAAATTGCTAGGGCTCAATACCAATTAGTGTATGTGTTTTTGGCTGCAGCGGAACACCTTTATAGAACTGACATTTAAGAAAAGGACATATTACAATATTCTTTCAAACTTAGGCCAGTATCAGATATAAGTTACCACATAAATAATATTAGATATCTTTGAAATATATATAAGTGCATATGTATGTGTCAAAGGGTATGGAGATATATAAATGCATACGTTTTGAAAAATAATGCCAATTATTGCAATAACATGTTTTAGAGGAGCCAGTTTTGCAGGGGGAATGGAGTCTGTATTCAGATCAATGTGGGTTTATAGGCTAACCATATTTTATTAGGCGTTTAATGTTATTATGTTGCAAAGAATGATTTGATCAAGAAATATCTGAATCTGAGGACTGGTCTAATGGGCTTCTATTATGATGTAAGAAACAGCATTGTTATCTATTTTTAATTTCTCCTGTGCACAGTTATATGTTGTTGTTTTTTACTCCAATACATCCATGCTTTCTTCAAAGTAGGTGAAGTGAAGAGACACCAGTAAAGATCAAGACCCATCAGAGCTTTCTCCTTCAATGCAATTAGGATATAAACTGCTTGAGGACATATACTGTCTTATTTCTGATTTTGCATTCACAATATCTAGCACACCACCTCCCTGCACTTCAGAATTATTTTGGTTTAGATATCCATATTTTTCTGCAAATCTTCCATTGTGCATCCACCCAAGAGGCTAGAGACATCCTGTTTTATTATGTTTCCTTTAAATATTTCATGAATACCAATATGACGTATGTGTTGTCCATCTGTTATCCCTCAATTTAGTCACCTCCTTTGGCAATAAAAGATATCTTTGAAGGTATATTTTATGACTTCTGATATGCAAGTCATCATTAACAATATGTTGTAACCTAATTTCCTCTACAATTATCTTTCCAGTGCCCTTTGGGTCACCCCTCATTGTGAATCTTCAATGAACTCAAGTAAAGAACACTCCACACATAAATATACAGAATTACGGATCGTGGATGCAGTTTTACTAAACTGAATATTGACATCAATAAGAAGAAATCAAAGAGGAAGAAATATGCCCACCACTCTTATGGAAGACATTCTATTTAAAGTTCAAAGATAAGAACCTCTCAGTGGAGAAGTTTTCCAGATGCTCTTATTTTGTGAATAATTTTAGCCTGATTGCTTGAAATCCAAGCATACTGCTCCATGAGATACGGTTTCACTGAAAAGAGATTAGTGAGCCCATCCCTACAGAAAAAGCAACAAGGATGAATGTATGTGTGTGTGTGTGTAGCATATATATAATACCAGATTATGGCATATAGTTTGGAAAGCAATCCATTGCATTGGTTCATAAACACATTTAAGAGCAAGGCGATATAGTACAAAGAACACTGGACTTAGAAACTGTAGACCAAAGGGAAAATTCAGGTTCTGCCACTATCTAATTGTGTAACTTTAAGGAGACTTATTAGAGTCTCTCTAGGCTTCAGTTTCTATTTCCATAATTTTATTTCCATAATTCTGAAAATAATTTAATTCTGAAAATAATAATTTTTGTAAAATTATGACATTAGACTAGATGATTTCTAGGGTCACTTCTAATTTGGAAATTCTAAGTTTGTATCTTGGGCAAACATTGCACATGACCAATACATTCATCTTGGAACTGAATGAGAGGAAAATATCATATTAGATTGTATTTGGAAGATTATTGTGCAGTATAGCCCATGATCATAAGCTATTGACTGCTATGAATAAAACATGAACAAAAACCAAATATATATTTTAGTTTGAGTGTTCCCTCAGTGATGCTGTATGGTTGAAAATAATGGATAGGCATGATTCCAGAAGAATCACCTGGTTATATGCTCAATGAGACACGAACTCTGGTTTCCTTTAGATAGCTGTTCTATGGGGAAGACAAAATCCCAGTTTTTAAAAATAGGCTAATATTGCCTTGGAGATGAAGAGGAGGAGGAGAAGGAGGAAGAAGAAAAGGGAAAAAAGGAAGGAAGGAAGGAAGGAAGGAAGGAAGGAAGGAAGGAAGGAAGGAAGGAGAAGGAAG
>NW_025349054.1:0-2192 GCF_016433145.1 Gracilinanus agilis
TCTCTCTCTCTCTCTCTCTCTCTCTCTCTCTCTCAGCGTGTGTGTGAGTGTATGTGTAGGAGATAGGTTCTGGAGCAGATTAGGAGTAATTGCCACCCTAGTATCCTTCCTTTGCTACCCTGTCTCCCCTCAGCCTTTCCTTGGATGTCTCCAGATAGTTGATCTTACTTTAAACAGGTTTTAAAAAGGAGTAATAGTTCTGAGCCTTGTTTTTGGCTTATCTGGCTCTTTAGTAAAGCACCTTTAAACCACAACAACAGGCCTTGAAAGATATCAGCTGACCACCTAGCTCAAGGCCCCAACCCTTAGAAAGGACAAAATCATCTCAGAGAGCTAGTTCCCAAGGTTGTTTTACTTGGAAGCTTCACAGGCCATTCCTCTTAGATTAGTATTCCCATGTCTCATCACTATTACAGTCAGGAAATTCTTCCTAATTATCCTAAATCCTTCCTGCCAAAAGTTAAGCCTGTTTCCTTGGTTCCCAATCTAGATGAGCGCTGCTCCATCAACCCCTACAAAATCCCTTCTCATCTCAATTCTTTAACCTTAAACACAGAATCCAGTTATTCCTGGCCTTTAGTCGAAGCAATGGGCTACAGTGGAAAGAAGGTTAAACTTGGATTTTGAAGACCTGGGCTGGAGTCCTTCCTGACCCTAACACTTAGGAGCTCTGTGATCCTAGGGAAGTCAATTAACCTATTTCTGAACCTTTGTTTCCTCATCTATAAAAAAACAGGAATAGAACTTGTACTACCTATGCCTCAGAATTGGGTATTAAATTCTTTTGTCCTTAAAGAGTTGTATCACAGGTATGCACAGAGCATACATAAACTGAGCATACTGGTATACCCTGGAGTAAGCATTATGGAGGACTGATGGGAATGTGACCCCCCAGGAACCCTAATCTGTCCTTTGCTCCCCAAGCTCTACACATCTCTCTAGGCTATGTAAATATGAGTTGTCATTTTTGACCATCCTCAAGTAGATACATACCCATGTGGGGCAAATCATTCATTGTGGTGACATCCCTCCATTCCCTGCTCCATGTCCTCCTGCTCCCAAATTTTTTATGCAGATAAAATCCAGCTAAAATGAAATATAAGATCATCCTAGGAGGATAAAAGAACTTACAAAAGAGCTACTTGAAAAGCATAAAGGAGACAGGGATAATTCAAAAAAAATTTTTTTGATAATGGGGATCAATTAGGAGAAAATGTGGTGGGTTTAATAAGTTTGTTATAGGAGCCTCTTATTAAAATTTTTTTCATCATCATCATAATAGTTAACATTTATATAGCACTTTAAAGCTTGCAAAATTCTTTCTGTGTTAGGAAGGAAGGAAAGTAGGAAAGAAGAAAGGAAGGAAGGAAGGAAGGGAGGAAGGGAGGGAGAGAGGGAGGGAAAGAATAGCAACTCTATCACCTTATCAGCTAGTAGGTGATTTTAGCAGCTCCACAGCCACATTGTGGAGAAGCAAACTTGGACTTTGCCCTACAGTACTCCTGATTTGTATGATCTGTACAAGTCCTATTAGAAGTAATTCAAAAGTTCAGAATCCCCTATTCAGGTGAACCTCAACCTTAGGGCAAGAAACACTATGAGTCTGGAAGACTGAATAGGCTGAGGAGTACCTCAAATGAGAAAACATTTGAAGTAGCTAGAGAGTTTATTTTTTTCCCTTCTGATGTGCCCCATTTCCACAGGGACCTATAAGATTCTCCAGACTTAGAATGTTCAGAATTTGCCTGGTCAGTTCAGGGCTCTTTCTATTCAGAATGGTCATGAACCCTACCAAAGACCTCCAATCAAATCTCTTCTTCTTTGGTCCTTTCACCAAGGAGAGGGCTAAGAAGAGAATAACTTTCTTCCCCCACTAGCAGGAAAACTTCCCTGCCCTCCCAATACTTTTGCATGAAGTATCAGCTTCACTCTTTGGCCAGAGTAGAAGAGAGGAAACTCTACCCAGACCAGTCCAGAGCTCCAGGAAAGCAATGGCCAGATTATAATATTTCATTAGATGCATGATTTCATTGATGGCAGAACTCCCTTTTCCATCACTGATTAGAACTCATTCTCACCTGATCTTCTATCAACTTTTGTAAGTCTTCATTTGTGTGTGTGTGTGTGTGTGTGTGTGTGTGTGTATATATATATATATATATATATATATATATATATATATATATATATAT
>NW_025349055.1:0-6135 GCF_016433145.1 Gracilinanus agilis
ACACACACACACACACACGCACACTCCATTTGGCAATACCAACCACAGCTGGCATTAGTTGGTTGCCCAGCTTGCATCTTTTGATTTTTCTAGAGAAATGAGGATTTCCAAAGGTCATTGTGTCAAAGCTTTACCCAATTACTGCCATTTAATTCCTGGCCTCCTTCAGCTTTCCATTTCATTGCTGGTCTTTCTGATTTCAACATACCTGGGCTAGGGAGGCACAGACACCAATAAAAGGAAACAGGACTTGAGGGAAGGACAGAGTAGCAGAGAGGGGCTTGAGCCTGGTCTTGAGCTGCCAACATGGGACAAGCAGCAATGTGGACAGGTAAGTCAGTATTGAGGTAAGCAGAAGGATTAAGGGATTGGAGACAATATGGCTAAGCAGAGAAAGAATAGAGGACGGTCAGGTATTGCTCACAACCTTTTTGCCTTGTTGTTAGCCTCATTGGAAGGAAGAAACATCATGGCACAATGCAAACCAAACCTTGATTTGGATTCAAAGGACAGTTCTGTATTCAAGTCTTTCTTTCATCATTCACTCCTTGTGTGATTTTGAGGAAATGACAGTCCCTCAAGATCAATCAATCCCTCTTTTTATAGATGTGGAAACTTGGGATCCAGAGAGTTAATGCTCAAGGTCACACAGGTGATAAGTAGCACAGCTGTTTAAACTGAAATCTTCTGACACTAAGTTTGGGGGTGTTTCTACCAGGCTGTAGCATATCATGCTGTCCCTCATTGATCTCCCAATACTTCTCTGTCTCTGTCTCTGTCTCTGTCTCTGTCTCTGTCTCTGTCTCTGTCTCTGTCTCTGTCTGTCTGTCTCTCTCTCTCTCACTGTCTTTCTGCCTTATTTGACTCTCTCTTTCTCTCTGTCTCTCCCTGTCTCCACTATCTGTTTCTCTCTCACCCTCTCTTATTCATTCTTTCTCTCTCTCTGACTCACTTTCTCTCCCTCTTTTTCCATCTCTTACTCATTCTCTCTCTCTCTCTTATATTTCTTTAGGTTTGATTCTTCTGCTGTTGCTTCAATACAGTAAGTAGACAATTTCCCTGGACCAAATACTTAAATTCTGTCAACTCTTTCCTTAAGATCTCTAAACACCATATCAAGACTATAAACCCCCCAAAATCAAAAGCAAACTGGATCTCTACAGAAACTTCTCTTCAAAGAATTCAGACCACTTTGGTCTGCTTATGTGATCTTATCCAATAGTCCAGCTGCTCTGGGAGGGCAATGAAGGATGATCCCTCATTATGCAAAGGGAAAAACAGAAGCAAAGAGAGGTTAAATGAATAATCCAAGGTCACACAGCACATCTGTACCAGATGACACTGCTCCTTCATCCAGAAGAGGAAAGGAAGTGGATTTAGTAGCCAGTTCAGAGGCACAGCCAGAAGGCAGCTCAATTGGTTTAACCCTCCTAATAGCCCTAAGTTCTAGTGAAGGCTCTTTACACTTCCTGTTGATGACTTTGAGATTAATTTCTCTTACTCTAATTCCTGCTCTCCTTTCTCTTAGGGATCAGAGAATTATCCACCTTGACCATAATACTGTTCACATCTTGGGGCAGAGACAAGGGAATAAGATGATCTTCTAAATAATAACAGAATTGATAAACTAGTATTAAGGGAGGAGTGAGGGGATTCCTGATAAATCAGTTAGAGACCTTTTAATACTACCCAATTCATTTAAATGAGAATTTGTTGTTCTATTTGTGCCAAGATATTGCTAGGCAAAAATATAAAAACAAAAAATGAAAATATTTCCTGTCCTCTGAGAGGTTTCATTTTAACTTTAGTCATTTCTTTCTTTCTTTTTTAAAATTCCTTACCTTCTGTCTTAGAATCAATACTGAGTACTGAAGCAGAAGAACAGTAAGGGCTAAGCAAAGGGGGTTAAGTGACTTGCCCAGGGTCACATAGCTAGAAAATATCTGAGGCCAGATTTGAATGTAGGGTCTCCCATCTCCAGACCTGGCTCTCTACCCACTGAGCCACCTAGCTGCCCCTTTCTACATTTATTTCATATGACTCTCCTTCCTGTATTCTATACAAAGTTTGGTTTCCAACCAAATTGGTCCAATAGCCATTCCCTGAATTGGACAATTTGGCCAATACCACTGACCTATGAGAGAACTGGGACTGGGAACATACATCTCCTATCTCCTAATCCAGTCGTCTTTCTGCTTTTGTCACAAAACTCATGTCACGCTAGAATAAAAGATCCTCAAGGGAAGGGACTGTGTTTGACTTTCTTGGTATCCCAAGTGTTCAGCACACAGTAAGGTACTTAATAAGCACCTAACAAATGCTTTATGATTGATTTATTGATTGTCATTGACTGACTATGTGACTTGGGTCAAGTCACTTAACTATCTGAAAACTGTTTATCATCTGTAAAATGGGGATAATAAACCTACAATAAAGGGTTGTTGTGGGAAAAAAATAGCTTTGTAAAATGTAAACCCATATAGAAATGTGAAATATGGCTTCTCCTGACACTGGATTCCGAGAATAATCTTTTTAAATGGTGATACAGTGGATAGAACACTGAGTCATGTGTCAGGAAGACCTGACTTCAAATTTGATCTTGGACGCTTACTGTGTGACCCTGGACAAATCACTTAACCTCAGCCTGCCTCAGTTTCCTCAACTGTAAAATGGTATTATAATAGTATCTATTTCACAGGGATATGTGAGGATCAAATGATATATATATATATATAGATATAGCTATGGATATAGACATATATACATATATATATATAGATACAGAGAGAGAGATGAATAGATTGACAGATAGATGGAGAGAGAGAGAGAGAGAGAGAGAGAGAGAGAGAGAGAGAGAGAGAGAGAGAGAGAGATTTAAACCCTTACCTTCTACTTTGGAATTGATACTAAGTATTGGTTCCAAGACAAGGTTAATCGTTCGGCAATTGGGTTTAAGGAACTTGCTCAGGTTACACAGTTAAGAAATGTCTGGGGCAGATTTGAGAGAGAATCTCTATAAAGCACTTAGCACAATACCTGGCATATAATCAATGCTTAATAAATGCTTGGTTCCTTCCTAAATAATAAATTCTTTTATTAAGCATTTGTGTAAGTGGTCATAAAGTTATATTCTGTGAAAATCTCATGTGAAAGAAAGAAACCTAGAAAACTAGAAAGAAATCTAGAAAGCAGAAATCAAAATCCCAGAGCCTCCTCTTTTCAATTTTCATTTTCTTTTTGATCTTCCCTTTGGTGTTATGTAGCAGCCACAGCAGCTAATACTTCGGAGTTGCTTTACAGTTTACAAAGAACTTTCTTTACAATAATCCTGTAAAATGGCAAGCCTATTTTAGGGAGGAAACTGAGCCCCAGAGAAATTGAAGGGATTTGTCCAGGGTCACACAGCTAGTAAGTATCAAGGTCCGATTTGCACCCTGATGTCACCTGATTCCTTGTCTGGTGCTCTTTTCCCCTGCTGGTGTCTTTAGTCTTTCTTTTCTTTTCTTCTTCTTTTTAAAAACTCTAACCTTCCGTCTTGGAGTCAATACTGTGTATTGGCTCCAAGGCAAGAATGATAAGGGTAGGCAATAGGAGTCAAGTGACTTGCCCAGGGCCACACAGTTGGGAAGTGTCTGAGGCCAGATTTAAACTCAGGACCTCTCGTTCCCAGATCTGATTCTCTACCTACTGAGTCACGTAGCTGCCTTTTTTTTATTTTACATAAGAAGAAATTGAGGGCCAGAAACATAACCTGACTTATCCTAGCAAATGTCAGAAATAATATTGGAATGTAGATCTTCTGACCAACAACACTCTTTCCACTGAACCACACTAAAACTAAGTCTTTTTTTAAAAATCCTTACCTTCTGTCTTAGAACCAATTGGTTTCAAGGCAGAAGAGGGGTAGGGGCTAGGCAATGGGGGTTAAGTGACTTGCCCAGGGTCACACAGCTGGGAAGTGTCTGAGGCCATATTTGAACCCAAGACCTCCTTTCTTTAGACCTGGTTCTCCATCCACTAAGCCACCCAGCTGCCTCCTTAAAACCAAGTCTTAAAGAGGTAAAGATACTCATCAAATCTCCCAACCCAGTTTGGGGATCCAAAGATTAAGAGCACAATGGATCTCTTTTCTTCCCCCTTTCCATCCCTCTCCAGAGTAGGGGTCCCCAGGTTCTCCCCCTCACTTCTGGATGGTCTTCCCTCTCTTCCCATCTCAGGTTCTGCTGTTAAACTAGTTTGCTACTTCACCAACTGGTCCCAATATAGGTCTGGCCAGGCAGCCTTCCTTCCCGAGAACGTGGACCCTTCCCTTTGCACTCACCTCATCTATGCCTTTGCTGACATGAAGGATCATCAGCTCACCACATCTGACCCAAAGGATGTGCAGTTTTACAAGGATCTGAACGGGCTGAAAAGCAGGTGAGCCACCGACAGCAAGGGGAGGATGCTGGGAGAGAGCCAGTGGCTCAGGGAACGGGGATAGGTACCAAGAAGTCATCCTCGGATATGCAGGAGGGCTGGTGCTAGCCCCAGAAGAAGGCAGGTTCACACACCTCTCCCTGGATGCCTCCTCATGCATTAGCTCATGTTCTTTGGAATTCCAATTGGAGTTCTTATTCCAGGGCTCCCCCACCTCCAGGAAGCCTCCCTAGACTAGCTCCAGGAGTCCCCACTCCAAGTTCCTCTCCTTCATTCTGCTCCCCCACCTCATGACAGAGTTCCTGAAAAAGAGGCAGCTTCAGGTCTAAGAGATTAAATCAGTAATCTGAGCACTCATTTAGAACTGACCCAAGCTAGTTATTAATCATCATCATCGTCATTACTGCCAATGCAATGCTAGAGAGTTTGCAAAGTTGTATATTACATATAGGTATTGTGTTTCCTTATATACATATGTGTATATAAGCACATTTGCTGTTGTTCGTTTGACTCTTTGTGACCCCTTTTGGGATTTTCTTAGTAAAGATACTGGAGTAGTTTGCCATTTCCTTCTCCAGCTCATTTTGCAAGTGAGGAAACTGAGGCAGCTAGGGTTAAGTGACTTGGCCAGGGTCACACTGCTAGTAAGTGTCTAAGGACAGATTTAAACAAGAAGAGGAGTCCTCTTGAGTTGAAGCCAGAGGCTGTAATCATTACTCCATATAGCTGCCCATACACACACACACACACACACACACTCGAAATCTTATTTGATTCTTACAACAATTAAATAATCAGGCGCTATAGCTTTGACTGTCCATATTTTACAGATGTAAAAACTGAGGCTCAGAGGAGCTAAATGATTTATTCATGGTCATACTTCTAGGGAATGTTAGAAGTGGTTTCTCTTCTTCATTAAAAAAAAAAAAAGCTAGGGACAAATGGATGGCTCAGGGAATTGAAAGCCAGGTCTAGAGACAGGAGGTAATTGGTTCAAATCTGACCTCAGACATATCCAAGCTGTGGGATCCTGGACAAGTCACTTAACCCCCACTGCTTAGCTCTTACTGCTCTTCTGCCTTTGAGCCATTATACAGTATTGATTCTAAGATGGAAGGTAAGGGTTAAAAAAAATGCAAAGCATTTTATTGATGCCTTTTGTCTTTATATCAGAGTCATTTCAATAGTCCTATTCCCATCCTGGATTATGACAAGGAAAAACAATGAACAAAAATCTAGTACAGAGCCAGTGAACACATAATAGTGTATGTAATGTTTTCTTTCCTCCTGTTTCTCTAACATGGGCTCTTTTCATTATTTATTCTTCAGGAACTTCACTATTTTTCAGTTCAAATTACTATTAGCGATCATTTAATTAAGTTCTTGTTGTGAATATTATTCTCTTGATTCAACTAATTTCAGTCTGCATCAGTTCATACAAATTGCTTAATTACTTTCCTATTTTTGACACATAGTCCTGCCCACTGTGTATTTTTCTAGGTTTTACTCCAAGTGAGAGAGGGAGACACAAGATACAAAGATATTGAGACTGGGATAGCAGGGCCATTCTTCCTTCCTTCCTTCCTTCCTTCCTTCCTTCCTTCCTTCCTTCCTTCCTTCCTTCCTTCCTTCCTTTCTTCTTCTTCTTCTTCTTCTTCTTCTTCTTCTTCTTCTTCTTCTTCTTCTTCTTCTTCTTCTTCTTCTTCTTCTTCTTCT
>NW_025349055.1:6182-7454 GCF_016433145.1 Gracilinanus agilis
CTTCTCTCTCTCTCTCTCTCTCTCTCTCTCTCTCTCTCTCTCTCTCTCTCCTCCCTCCTTACCTTCTGTCTTTGTATCAGTTCTAAGAAGAGTAGTAAGTACTAGATAATGGAGGTTACAGAACTTGTCCAAGATTACACAGCTAGGGAGTGTCTGCTTTCAGATTTGAACCCAATACCTCCCACCTCCAGGTCTGGCTTTCTATCTCCTGAGCTACCATGTATCCTTTAAATAAAAATATCCCTTCAGAGGCTTGAACTTAGCACCTTAAAATTATAATGCTGATCCAATGTCAAGTGCACCAAAAAAAAACAAAACTCATTTTCCCAGAACTTCTATAATGGATTGGAATCTATCCCTGCCTCACACATACACAATTCAGCTCATTTTAATAAACATTTATTAAGTGCCTACTATGTGCCAGGCCCTTTTAAGTGCCAGGAATACAAAAAAGAGGGAAAAGCCAGCCCCTGCCCTCATGGAGCTAATCTAAAGGGGGAGACAACCTACAAACAAAGCAAGCAATATACAGGATAAATAGGAAACAATAAAGTGAGAGAAAGCGCTGGAATTAAGAGGGGTTAAGGAAGGCATGTACCAATTATATCCTTCCTGAGTCATCTCTTCTCTAGGATCAATGTCATCTATTCGGACAATTGATGCTTGCCTGAAATGGTTTGAATCCCATTTTCCACCATGGTGGTTAGGAATTTGGGGTTAAGTAACTTGCCCAGGATCACACAACTGGGAAGTATCTGAGGCCAAATTTGAACCCAGGACCTCCCATCTCTAGGCCTGGTTCTCAATTCACTGAGCCACCCAGCTGCCTCCTTTGCTTCTATGTGCTGTGTTTTAATAAAGCTCTAATTGGAATACTTGGAGATGGAGGGGGGACAGAAAAAGAAAAAAGAGGATTGAAGGATTTTCTTCACTTTCTATCATAGAAAGGCAAATTGTGTATTATATAATCAATCTCTTGCTTTTTTTTCAAACATTTATTAATATTCATTTTTAACATGGTTACATGATTCATGCTCCTCCTTTCCCCTTCGCCCCCCCCCCCGCACTCCCCTCACCCATGGCCGATGCACATTTCCACTAGTTTTGTCATGTGTCCTTGATCAAGACCAATTTCCAAATTGTTGGTAGTTGCATTGGTGTGGTAGTTTCGAGTCCACACCCTCAATCATGTCCACCCCGACCCATGCGTTCAAGCAGTTGTTTTTCTTATATGTTTCCTCTCCTGCAGTCCTTCCTCTGAATGTGGGTAGC
>NW_025349056.1:0-5955 GCF_016433145.1 Gracilinanus agilis
CTCCTCCTCCTCCTCCTTCTCCTCCTCCTCTTCCTCCTCTTCCTACTCTTCCTCCTCCTCCTCCTGCCAATGATAATGAGTGGACTGGAATTTATTTTATGACTTCTCTAAATGAATGCCATTGATGTACATCTTTTGATTACTCTGCAGGTTGAACTGGGAGTCTCCCTGGTAGAAGAGAAAATTTCTCCAAGAGGCCAGTATTTTAGGGGGATTTCCCGAATTTTCTCCAGCCAATTATCACCTAAAAAGTCTCACTAAAATACTGCCAGAACAACAGGACAAATGACAAAGCTAATAATTCCCCAACAAGGTAGGGGCTTACTTTGGTTTGAAAGAGCAGGGACTGAAGGGAAACTCAGGTCTCTGGGATAATCCTCCATGAATAAATCACCTAACCAACTCCAATCCCTCTGTGGTTGTAGTATTTATTATAAAATCAAGGTGCAACATTCCAAGAACTATCAATTTATCAATAAAATGCAAATTTGCCAATAAACATGATATCTGTCCTCTTAGAAAATCAAATCAGGGGGACAATTGTGGTATCGAAGATGGGAAAAGAGTATGACTGGTTACAAAGTTTGTTGCTTCATATGTATTAAGGACAATATAGTTTATTTTAAGTTGGGAGTGTGGGGCTAGCAATAATCTCTAATTCCATCCTCTGGATAAAAATGTTTATTATTTAAGTTGAACTGCAAAGAAAGTTTAGCAACAGTGAACAAGACTACCTTGGATAACAAACCAGATTCCCAGGAAACCACCTTCATTCTTCAAGGATAGTCGATTTCCTCTTTCCTTTTTATTGTCTATATTCCATTCCTGTAAATTTTTCTTCATCTCCATTTATCTCATTATACCACAAATACACATGTAATCATATGCAAAATATATGTACATTTGTACATAATTACAGGTATAACTGTATACTCATGTGTAGATATATGCGAAAATATAAAAAGGGGAACAAAAACACTTCATCTGGAGTATACTCAGATTCTTAATAAATTTTCCTGATTGATAGATTAGTAGTGACTCCAAATGAACCCCATTCCATTTCAAATTTATTATCCTTCTCAGCCAGATCTAGTATCTGGAAAACGTATTGGGTCATTAGTGAATAACAAGATATTTGATTATACTTATCTTGGAACTGTAGACAGAAAAGCCTTAAGCTTTCAGCTGTAGACTTCATTTAGCATTTCTCAAAGGATGACTTGTTTTCTATAAATTACAAAATGATTGCATGAAGGAAAAAAACTATACTGGGTAATTTTTATTAGATATAATTTTCAAATTCATCTAAATTCTCTCCATTTTGTCTGAGACCTACATAAATGAGAGCCTTAAAACTGACAAGTTTTTTGAAAATCTTTTTTAGAATTAACTAATTATTATGAATTATATGTTATTCTAGAAATGGCATAGTTCTTTTGTTTCTATCATGTTGACCAAATAGTGACTATTTCCTAACAATCATGAATAAAGGTAAAAATATCTGATGTAATTTTGCAAGGCATAGTACCAAGAATCCAGGATTCATATGAACATTATTACTAATCCAAAACCAGGTGATAGAATTCTAATTGGGACTAAAAATGAGTCAATTTCAAATGAATTGAGACATCAATTTTCAAAATATTTATGAGGAAAAGATATTAAATAAGTAGAATGAGAAATATGCAATACCATTATGGTCCCAAGAAAAAGGCAATTAAAGAACCATTTCATAAATATTTTGTTACTCTAGAACACTTTTTTATTCAATTGTAATAAATATACCTGTATTAAGAACCCACTATGCAAAAGGGACTACTAAAGTTTATAGGGAAACAAAGATAAAAAATGAAACAGTCCCTACACTTAAGGAACTTATATTTTTATCTAAAAATGAAACAACCATAAGAAATGGAATCATTTTTATACATTTTTCATTATGAAAAATAAGAAAATGTAGTTTTAAATTATTTGTACAAAAGGTTATATTTCATGTATCTTTTAAAATCAATTCAGAATATTTTTCCATGCTTACATGTTTCATGTTCTTTCCCTCCCCTCCTCCTTCCCATCTCCCAGAGTCAAGGAGCAATTCCACCGGGTTTTACATGTATCATTGTTTAAAACCCATTTCCATATTAATAATATATTCAATAGAGTGATCATTTAAATTTAACGTCTCCAATCATATCCCCATTGAAGCATGTAATCAATCATGCTTTTCTTATGTGTTTCTCCTCTCACAGTTCTTCCTCTGAATGTGGTTAGTTTTCTTTCTCATAAGTCCCTCAGCCTTGCTCTGGATCCTTGCATTGCTGCTAGTAGAGAAGTCCATTATGTTTGATTGTACCACAGTGTATCAGTCTCTGTGTACAATGTTCTCCTGGATCTGCTCCTTTCACTCTGCATCAATTCCTGGAGGTCATTCCAGTTCACATGGAATTGCTCCAATTCATCCTTCCTTTCAGCAAAATAGTATTCCATCACCATCAGATACCATAATTTGTTTAGCCATTGCCCCAATCAAACGGCACCCTCTCATTTTCCAAGTTTTTATCACCATAAAGAGAATGGCTATAAATAGTTTTGTACAAGTCTTTTTCCTTATTATCTTTTTGGGTGTAAACCCAGCAGTGGTATGGCTGGATCAAAGGGCAAGGAGTCTTTTAATGCCCTTCGAGCATGGTTCCAATTTGTCTTCCAGAATGACTGGATTAATTCACAACTCCACTAGCAGTGCTTTAATGTCCAAATTTTGCGACATCCCCTCCAGCATTCATTACTGTCCTTTGCTGACATATTAGACAATCTGATAGGTGTGAGGCAGGTATCAGAGTTGTTTTGATTTGCTTTTCTCTGATTATAAGAGATTTAGAACACTTTTTCATGAGCTTATTGATAGTTTCGATTTCTTTATCTGAAATTGGCTATTCATGTCTCTTGCCTATCTAGCAATTGGGGAATGGTTTGATTTGTTGTACAGTTGATTGAACTCCTTATGCATTTGAATAATTAGACTTTTGTCAGAGGTTTTTGTTATAAAGATTTTTTCCCCAATTTATTGTTTCCCTCCTAATTTTGGTTGTATTAGTTTAATTTGTACAAACCCTTTTTAATTTAATGTAATCAAAACTATCTATTTTACATTTTTTTATTCTCTATCTCTTGTTTGGTCTTAAAATCTTTTCTTTCCCATAGATTTGACAGGTAAACTATTCCAAGTTCACCTAATTACTTATACTTTCCATCATTATATTTAAGTCATTCACCCATTCTGAATTTATCTTTGTGTGGGATGTGAGATGTTGATTTAAACTTAATCTTTCCCATACTGTTTTCCAGTTTTTGCAGCAGCTTTTGTCAAATTGTGAGTTCTTGGCCCAAAAGCTGGGATCTGTGAGTTTAATGAACACTAGCCTGTGAGGTCATTACCCCAAGTCTATTCCACTTGATACTCCCTTCTGTCTTTTAGCCAGTACCATATTGTTTGGATGACCACTGCTTTATAGTACAGTTTACGATCTGGTACTGCTACGCCCCCATTCTTCACATTATTTTCAATATTTCCCTAGACATTCTTGATCTTTTGTTCTTCCAAATGAACTTTGTTAATGATTTTTCTAATTCAGTAAAGAAGTTTCTTGATAGTTTGATAGGTATGGCATTGAATAATTAAATTAATTTGGGTAGGATTGTCATTTTTATTATATTAGCTCATCCTACCCATGAGCAATTAATGTTTTTCTAATTGTTTAGATGTAGTTTTAATTGTGTGGAAAGTGTTTTATAGTTGTGTTCATATAATTTCTGTGTTTGTTTTGGCAGATAGATTCCTAAGTATTTCATATTATCTAGGGTGATTTTAAGTGGCATTTCTAACTCTTGCTGCCAGGATGTGTTGGAAATATATAGAAATGCTGTTGATTTATGTGTGTTTATTTTGTATCCTGCAACTTTGCTAAAATTGTTGATTATTTCCACTAGTTTTTTTGGTCGATCCTCTAGGATACCTTAAGTAGACCTTCATACCATCTGCAAAGAGTGATAGTTTAGTCTCCTCTTTGCCTATTTTAATACCTTCAATTACTTTTTCTTCTCTAATCTCTACTGCTAGCATTTCTACTACAATGTTAAATAAGAGAGGTGATAATGGGCATCCTTGCTTCACTGCTGATTTTATCAGAAAGACTTCTAACTTTTCCTCATTGAAGATGATGCTTGCTTATGGTTTTAAATATATACTGTTTATTATTTTTAGGAAAGGCCCATCTATTTTTATACTTATAGTATTTTCAGTAGGAATCAGTGTTGTATTTTCTGAAAGGCTTTTTTTGCATGTGTTGAGTTAATTATGTGATTTCTGTTGCTTTGGTTGTTGATATGGTCAATTATATGGGAGGTTTTCCTAATATTAAACCATCCTTTCATTCCTGGTATAAATACCACCTGATAATAATGAATAATCATTGTGATCACTTACTGGAGTCTTTTTGCTAGTGTATTTAACATTTTTGCCTTTATGTTCATTGAAGTGCTTGGTCTGTAGTTTTCTTTCTCTTTTCTTGGTCTACTTGGCTTTGGAATTGGCACCATATTTGTGTCATAAAAGGAATTTGGTAATACTCCTTTGCTTATTTTGTCAAATAGTTTGTATAGTACTGGGATTACTTGTTCTTTGATAGAATTCACTTGTGAATCTGTCTGGACCTGGGGAGTTTTTTCTTAAAGAGTACCTTGAAGGCTTGTTCAATTTGTTTTTCTGAGGAGGGATTGTTTAAGTATTCTATTTCCTCTTTTGTTAATCTAAGCAATTTATATTTTGGTAAATATTCACCCATTTCATTTAGATTTTCATATTTTTGCCATGTAATTAGGCAATGTATTTATTAATAATTACCTCAAATTCCTCTTTATTAGAGGTGATGTTACCATTTTCATTTTTGATACTGTTAATTTGGTTTTCTTCTTTCTTTTTTCATTAGATTAACTAGTACTTTATTTTATTAGTTTTTTCAAAGTAACAGCTCCTAGTCTTATTTATTATTTTAATAGTTCTTTTACTTTCAGTTTTATTAACTTTTCCTTTGATTTTTAAGATTTCCAATTTAGTTTTTAATCTGGGGATTTTTTTTAAACCCTTACCTTCCGTCTTGGAGTCAATACTGTGTATTGGCTCCAAGGCAGAAGAGTGGTAAGGTTAGGCAATGGGGGTCAAGTGACTTGCCCAGGGTCACACATCTGGGAAGTGCCTGAGGTCAGATTTGAACCTAGGACCTCCCATCTCTAGGCCTGACTCTCAATCCACTGAGCTACCCAGCCGCCCCCATTCTGGGGATTTTTAATTTGTGCTCTTTCTGGTTTTTTTTTTTTGTAATTTGCATGCCCAATACATATAATTTTCCCCTGAGTACTGCTTTGCCTGCATCCCATAGATTTTTTTAAATATTTATTAATAATCATTCATCCCATAGATTTTTATATATTGTTTCCTCATTGAAATTCTCTTCAATGAAATCGTTAACTATTTCTATGATTTCTTCCTTAACTAACCAATTTTGGAGAATCACATTATTTAATTTCCAATTAATTTTTGATTAGACTCTCCTTGTACCTTCCATATTCCATTGTTAGTAAGGTTTAAGCATTACCTATTACCACTTTCTTCCTCCACTTCTTATAACAGTATTCTATCCCACATCCCCCACCATGTTCCTCTTTTGTGGTATAATTTATCCTATTTTTCTTCTTCCTTCAAGTTTCTCTTAGAACCAATCTCTATTCCCCTTCTCCCCTTTTTAAATATCAAATTCAACAACTTAGCACCAGTATCTCTTTTGTGAATAATTCTATCTACTATGATAATGAAACAATTTTTTTAACATTTATTAATATTCATTTTTAACATGGTTACATGATTCATGCTCTTCCTTTCCCCTTCAACCCCCCCCCCCCCCC